>NC_133655.1:111723960-111861607 GCF_009905375.1 Apium graveolens
TTCATCTTGAGATAAAAAGCTGCTATATAGACATTCCTCTTGAGTTGCTTTTCTTGTTTGAACTCTTGAAGATGCATCATCAATGATCAGTTCAAATGGGTGATCTCTAGTCCATTTTCTCTATTGAGGTAGATTAGCTCTAGATGAAGAGGCCTCATCATTGTCTTGATGTGTTACAGAGTTTTGATTTGAAGAATCTCCCCCTGAGTTTATGGATCTTTGACTTGAAATTGGAGTTCTTTCTGATTGTGATCTAACTTGGCTTTAAATTCCTATTGATGGATCAACGGATATTTCTCTTTTCCTATCGATGGATAATGCAGATTGTCTCTCGACGGATGATGCAGGTCTTTCGACGGATGTGGAATTACGTACTTCATTAGTTGTAGACTTTTTTACATTGTCCTTGGATATTGGTTCTTGATCACTTTCATCATCACTGTCTTCACAAATCATCTCAACATTTTCAAATTTGAGGTTTTCATGAAAATCTCCATCTTGCAGTCCTTCAATCTTTTTATCATCAAACACAACATGTACAGATTCCATAACAATGTTGGTACTAAGTTTGTAGACTTTATATACTTTTCGAACAGCATATCCAACAAAAATTCCTTCATCTGCTTTGGCATCAAACTTTCCATGTTGATCAATTTGATTCCTTAAATTATAGCATTTACAGCCAAAGACATGAAGAAAATTTAGTGTTGGCTTCCTATTCTTGAACAATTGGTAGGGAGTCATGCATTTTGCTTGATTAACCAAAGAAATATTCTGAGTGTAGCATGCAATATTTACAGCTTCAGCCCAAAAATATGTTGGTAACTTTGATTCTTCTAGCATTGTCCTTGCAACTTCAATAAGAGATCTGTTTTTCCTTTCCACCACACCATTTTGTTGTGGGGTTTTTGCTGCTGAGAATTCATGCATAATCCCATTATCTTCATAAAATGATCTCATCACATAATTCTTAAACTCAGTTCCATTATCACTCCTGATTCTTCTTACTTTGAAATCAGGATGATTGTTCACTTGTCTTATGTGATTGATGATGATTTCACTAGCTTCATCTTTGGACTTGAGAAAATATGTCCAAGAGAACTTTGAGAAATCATCCACATTTACTAGACAGTACATTTTCTTTGAGATTGACAATATGTTTACTGGTCCAAATAAGTCCATGTGCAGTAATTGTAGGGGTTCTTCAATTGTTGAATCAAGCTTCTTTCTGAATGATGCCTTGATTTGCTTTCCTTTCTAACATGCATCACACAGTCCATCCTTTGAGAATTCCACTTGAGGAATTCCTCTTTCCAAATCTTTCCTGACTAGCTCATTCATAGTCTTGAAGTTAAGGCGGGACATCTTCTTGTGCCATAGCCAACTTTCATCTTGACTTGCTTTGCTAAATAGACAAGTGACATATTCTGCATTTGATGAGTTGAAATTAGCTAGATACACATTTCCTTTTCTCACTCTAGTGAGAACCACTTTGTTGCTTCTCTTGTTGGTCACAACACAGGCTTCAGAATTGAAAGTGACTGAGTTGCCCTTGTCATAAAGCTCGCTGATACTCAACAAGTTTTGTTTGAGTCCATCCACTAAGGCAACTTCTTCAATGATGACATTTTCCTTTGAAATCAAGCCATATCCCACTGTATAACCCTGCACACAACAAAATCAAATCAAGTTGATTTTGGTACCCAAGTTTCCTTGGGTCCTGTTTTGTTAGCCTTTTTCTTAGGTTTCTTAAGCTTGTCTTCATTTGACTTAGGCATTTGAGATTCATCCTTAGTCAATTAAATAGAACCCTTAAAACCATTCATCATTACAGAATTATCATGCACATGTTGATTAACATGGAAAAGCATATTTTGTGCAAATATGTTATTCCAGTAAGGCATACTAAATGGTATTTGTGGCATACTAAATGCAGCATAGTTAGGATTTTGTACAAATAGCATATTAGCAAACTGTGCATTCAAATTATGTGCAGGCATAACATTCACAAGCATTGTAGGCATGTTGAGAAATGAAGGAGGTGCAGTCATGGAAGCAGGAATGGCAAGTTTGCAATTAACAGAAAAATGATTAACACTACCACACTTAACACAGACTTTTCTTGGTGCATATTTATCAGGTGTGTAGTTGTTATATTTGTTAATTCCTACTTTCCCATTTCTATTGTTTTTCCTTTTAGACTCTGTTTTCACTTCAATTTTCTCCAATCTGTCATGTAATTGCTTAATAGACAGATGCTCTACATTGACTCTCTTATTCTGTTTCACTTGACTTGTTTCTCCTGAAACAAAATTCTTAGAAACTGATCCATATTTTTCATTTAATTTAGCTAGCTTAGCTTTGCTGACTGGTTTACTTTCACTCAACGGATGTGGCTCATTGTCTTTCGATGGATAATTCTTTTGATTATTCGACAGATAATGTTCATCATCCGTCGAATCCACATCCGTTGAAAGTCCTTCAACGAAATTGAAATCAAGCTTCTCCTTGCTCTTTTTCCAGGCTGCATCACAGAAAGATTCTATACCTTGAACTTTAGTAATTTGAGCATAGACATCTCTAGATGATTTCCATGCCTTAATTACTTCCTGTTCTCGTTTAAGCTGCTTTTTTAAAATCTCCTCTTTATTTAAAGATTCAGTTGGTTCATCTTTAGCAATCCTGCATTCTATTATTAATTTCTCAAACTCAACAAACTGAGTCTCTAGTACATTGTTTCTTTCACTTAAAAACAAATTATTCTCTTTAAGTTTGGTGTTTTCTTTAGTGAGAGACTTTGTTAGAAATATGTTGCGTACTTGATGATAAGCTAAACAAAACACCTTAGTAGATTTAACTTAGTAAATTTTGTAGCACCCGACGGATGATCAATTATAGTCTCGACGGATGATTCAATATAGTCCCGACGGATGACTAATTGATATCCACCGGGTGAGTAGCTTATGTAATAATAAGTAATGTAGCACATTTCTACAAACAACTTTGTGTAGATTCTGTAGTAGCATATGAGTCATGTTGACTGCTAGTAGATATGCAGAATAGGTTGATTAATTGTAAATATAAGATGTCTTATAATTCTGCATAAATGAAATAGAGTTAAGTGTCAAATAGCTACCCGACGAATGATCAACAAAGCTACCCGACGGATGATCAACAAAGCTACCCAACGGATGACAAGCATGTACTCGACGAATGATCAATTCAAATATCTGTTGACAGTGACAACACACTCACATGCGTTGGGTGGTTGCAAAAGGAATGTGGCAGCCTGTTTAGCAGGAATATGAGAACAAAGAAGCATTACCATTTCCATGCTATTATGAAGATATTCAAAGATGTTGGAATAGAGTATTGAAGAAGCATGGAGTTAGACTTGATAGGTTTTGTTTTAATATCTTGTCTTTTTACCATGTAAACTTTGTGATATATAAACCAAGTGTAGCTAGTAGAAAAAACAACAAAGCAAACACATTTTAGAAGAGAAATAGATAAAGTTGTAACTGTTAAGAATTTCTATGTAGTTTTGTTTGTTCACTTGTAACAGCAGCTGTGAGCTATTCAAGCTTCACAAGGTTCTCTCGATATATATATATATATATATATATATCTAGTGGATATATTCAAATCCACCAGAAAGTTTTAAAGACTTATATTTTTATTACGTGTGTTTTAATTTATATAATTCTTCCATTCCGCACTTTGCAAATCAAACATTTATAAATATTATTGAGTTAGAAAAATTTTAAAAATCTCAAAAAGAAGCCAGAATTACATTCAACCCCCCCTTCTGTAATTCTTGTTGTATTATTAGCGAATAACAATTGGTATCAGAGCAAGCTCTTTAAGTACAAAGAGTTTAAAAATCACAACAAACAGCAAGATGAATAAGAAGGATGTTGGAGTTAAGATTCCATTTCTGGACAAAGACAATTATCACCACTGGAAGGTGAAGATGCACCTACATCTTCTTTCTCAAGATGAGGCCTATGTGGATTGCATAGAGAGAGGTCCTCATGTACCAATGAGAGCTGCAACAGGAAATGAACCATATGTTCCCTAGCCTAGGCATGAATGGTCAGATCCTGATATTGAGCAAGTTAGGAAAGACAAGAAGGCCGTGAATATATTGTTCAATAGAGTTTATGGTGATATGTTTGATAACATCATTAACTGCAAAACAGCCAGGGAGGTTTGGGACACAATTCAGATTATCTGTGATGGTACTGAGCAAGTAAGGGAGAATAAGATACAACTTCTAATTCAGCAATATGAGCACTTTCATTGTGAAGATAGTGAGTCTCTCACTGACATATTTAGTAGGTTTCAAAAAATACTAAATGCTCTGAAGTTGCATGGAAGAGTCTATCAGATAAAAGACTCCAATCTCAAGTTCCTTAGATCTCTTCCAAAGGAATGGAAACCAATGACAGTCTCATTGAGAAACTCTCAAGCTTACAAGGAGTTTACTTTGGAAAGACTGTATGGCATCCTGAAAACTTATGAGCTTGAAATAGAGCAAGATGAGAGGATGGAGAAAGGAAGGAAGAAAGGAGGGTCCATAGCACTGGTTGCTGAGTTAGAGAAAGAGAAAGAGAAGAAGGTAGAAGTTGTTGAGTCTACTTCAATGGCATGTGAGAACAAGGGTAAAGGGCTGATAGCTGAAAATGAAGATAATTTGAGCCAAGATGATATGGATGATATTGATGAGCATTTAGCTTTTCTTTCCAGAAGATTTTCCAAGCTCAAGTTCAAAAAGAACTTTGGAGCAGCCAAGCCAAATAGAAACATGGTGGATAAATCTAAATTCAAATGTTTCAAATGTGGCTTGGCAGGGCACTTTGCCAGTGAGTGTATAACGACTAGTGTATTTTTGAATTATTTAAATATGTAATTGTGGAAGTATTAATTAAATAAAATATGTGTCTTGATTTTGGCAGCAGTGTGTTGATATATACTATTTGTCTGTGATTTATTGATGTAAAGGATTGGAATGTGTAGTTAAAAATTGAGTTATATTGTTCTGTTTTATTTTTTAAGGTGATTTTATTACAGTTTCAAATCCGTAAATATTTGGATTGTCTCTAAAATTAGTTTTATGATTTTATAATTTCAATAATTATTTTTGGGATTTTACAAAATTTAGAAATCAATATTTTATCAATTATTTAACCCTGTATGATTTTATGATTACATTTAATTGTAAAATCTGTATATAATTCCAGAATTCTTCAAAAATTATGAAACTCATATTTATTTAAGTTTGGAATATTTCGAGAATTTTAAAATTATTTTGGAAATTTTCGGGATTAATTTCACCTGCGCGTCGATTCGTTAATTGCGAAAATCGGGTATAAACTGCGTTTCAAAAAATGTTTTAAAATTTTGAAATTCATGTTTTTATAAACTTCGGGATATTTGTAACATTTAAAAACTATTTTCATGATTTTCTGAATTTGTTTTAAGTGCAGCTCAGTTCGTTAATTGTGAAATGAGGGTACGAGTTGCATTTCAAAAATGTTTTAAAAATTATTAAAATTTTATTTTATTAGTTTCGGGATTTTTGGAAAATATTAATACTATTTTATTAATTTTCCGACTTTATTTTATGGGCAACCTGGTTCAATAAATTGCGAAACCCGAATTAAAAGTTGGGCTTGCAGTCGGAAACGGGACACGTGTCACACCCCTGTGAATTCTTGGAAACGTGGCTGCTGTTGGTTGTGGAAAAAAAATATATAAATAAAAAAAACACACAAACACACGCACAGTCTCTGTACTCTTTCCTTCCCTTTTCTTATATTGTTCCGATTACTGCGTTTCTTTTTCTTTTCAAGAAGTGCCGGTTATTCCTTTCTTTTTCCGGCGGGCTTTGTTGGTTCGCGGTTGTGTTCAGTTCTGGGTTCTTGCTGATTGCGTGTATATACATATCAGTGTGTGTATATATATTTACAGTCAATTATTTTTGGTTGCTACCTCTCGGAATTCCCGAGAGGTGTGGTGGCCTGGTTCTCTAATTGTTCAATGCTATTGTGTCTTTATTGTTGTGTTAATTTTCCGGCCATCGCGCGTATGTGCGTATGGTGGTAGGGGTTGCTGCGAAATTATTTGGGTTTGCTATTATGCTAGTGATCCAAATACCTTTTCTGTAATTTTTAATTTAATTCGATAATATGATTCTGATGTTTGCTTTTGTGATGTTTCGAATTGTAATTTCTAATTTTCGAATTATTTTGAAAATTTCAATTGGTAAAATTCGCGTCGGAAACCCGAAATAATCGGGTACCCGTGAATTTTGCCGCCGTCGGCGATGAGCCTCGGCGAGCCAACGGTGGATTGTGATGACGCGATTCTGAGTCCTAATATTTTAAAATAAATAAATATATAAACACGAATAATACTAATTAATTAGTTTGATCGGTGGTTGGGATTTGTGAAGTAATTTTGGTTGTGATATCGGTTGAATTAATGGTTGGGTTGTTTGTGTCAATTTGACGTCGATGATGTTTCGACGGGTAGTCCGATAAACAAAGGGGATGCTGTCCGATTTCCGGGAAATCGAACTACGGAAATACGGGAGCGTATCCGGGGATTATCGGGACGTCGAGCGAGTATAAGTAAATACATTTATGTATGTTTTATACAAAACCTGATTGTATGTTGTGGTGAATATTCTTTCCAAAACTCGGTAACCCTAATTTCGTAAAATGACGAGTATACGTTTTTTCGGAAAATGAACACTGAACAGATTTCGAGAACGTGAACCCTAATTGTTGTCTGTGTTATTCTAATATGAATAATTATGAGTCCGAATATGCTATCGTATGGGTAGGTGCTCAGCGAGGATATGTCAAGCATAACTGGGTGTTTAACATATAGTATTTTGACCCTGTAGGTTCTAGTCGGGAAACCGAAAGTGGACATTGGACTAAAGATAACCTGGTGGTCAGTCGACGAGCTCAGTAGAGTTTCAACAGAAAAACCTGAGTGTTGAAGTCGAATCCAATGTGATATAGTGGTTGGACGTTAAAGCCTGAGCGGCCGAGTCGGCTCAGAGTTGATCAATAATAGTTGTAAAACCCTATAAGGCAAGTACTTCTAAACTTTTTTTCAAAATATAATGCAAATATTTCTAAATTCTCTCGTGACGTATTGTTAAGTATTCAAAATAGCTCTGTTTTATATTATAAGTACTTTGAATCCTTCAGCCTTGAACCTGAGCCACATCATTTGATCTTTGAGCCGTAATCCTTATTCTTTGTGAACCATTTCTTGTTGGATTACCAGATACTAAACCACACAAATACGATACTACTCCACGAATATATACCCATCATATACCAAACACTGGAACAGAATTGTTTGAACCTACATAAACTTTTATACTCAACCATACCTTGTGACATCAAAGAACTAAACCTTATAAAATTATTGTTCCTCTAATACCCGATTCTCCTACAGGCTGAAGGCAATTTCTTTTATATACTTTGACATACCCTCGTGGTACCCATGAATTTTCACCATGATCTTATATAAATGTTTTATTGCTGTTAATTATGATCATGTTTTATTGAGTTATATTGCTTATCCTATTGAACTGCTTTAGAATTGAATAGTTTCTTTATGTGGACCAGATTCGTGGTCAGACCAGATTCGTGGTCGAATTAGGCCAATGTGTGCCTTGGATCCAGTTCGTAGAGCAGAGCTGTGTGCCTTGCTCGGGGTTAGTGCGTGACTGATCAACAACCTAACCTTGGTTTTAAAATTTAAAATGAATATCCAATTCTAATGATTAGTTAACAAGAAACTTGATTCCTCTGAATCATCTCGTTTGATCATTGTTTAAACTCAGTTATCATTATTATGACTTGCTGAGCTAGTTAGCTCACTTTTACGAATCTTTTTATGTATTCTACAGTTAAAAATGATATGGTTGATAACGAGGTTCCTCAGTTCAGAGTACGAGCTAGGATTCCAGATTGAGTTGGATCGAGCTAGTAGGAGCTTATATTGGTAGTGAGGTAGTAAGATTGTAAGAATAATTTCTTTATCAGTTGTAAGTTAAATTAGTTGGAATTTGGTACGTTGTAATAAAAGTTAAGGTTGTGGCTTGTTTTCATACTTTAACCTGTTGCGATCCGTGGTTATGTAAAGCAGGGTCATTGCAAGTAATATTTCTTATACAGGTTTATATATTGTGTATGTGTTGTGGACCCCAAACTTCTGACCCAGGTTTGGAGGGCGCCACATGTTGGTATCAGAGCTACAGGTTATAAGTCACTGAAACAAGCCTAGATTGTCGAGATTGGGTAGAGGGTTAAGATTAGGAATAGGAAATAGAAAGATAAAACGTTGTGAGGTTGAGTGCAATTTTATAGTAGGTCTCCGGCACAGTTCGTGTTGCGATTCAGGATTCTTAACTTGTGAAGTGATTTCCAGACAATGGCAATGGCAGATCCTGATTTCCCTGAATCATCTGATCGTTTGGAGCTTTCCATTCAAGGATCGTCATCTTCTCTCAGATTTGATTTGCACCTTATTCCTCCATCAGTATTAATGGTACTACCTTATGTTATAACAGTTGCACCTCTTCAAGCTATTCTACGCTATTTTACCACCTCTTGATATGAGACTACCTATTCACGAACCTCTATCTGCTTATTCCTGTTCTACTGTATATTCAACTATGTATGTATCTTTCCAGTTTACTCTACACCATGTTCTATACCCTCAGTTTAAAACCTGTCTTATGGAACAACAGTATTTACGAGAATGGATTTGATAGCTACAGTAAATGGTAAGTACATGAGATATTAATAAAGGTGAGAAGGAGTTTAGAAAGAAGATTCACATGTTTCGGAGGATAGCTGCTACCAGATTAAATGAGGCCACTAGTGAATAGACCACCCGTGATTAGCTTGTGGGATGGACTAGAGGAGTTTTGAAAGAGTTAGAGAGAAAAGTATAGATCTGGAATTTTCATAGAATTAGATGACGGTGCTATGATAAATGTGATATATAAAGTAGTGATGTGATGTGATATAAGCAAACTTTGTTATATGAAATAGACTTGTTGGCTGTTGGATAGACCTGTTCCACTTAATGACTGTAAAGATGATGATGGGAGTACTACCAGTATGGAAGCTTTGAAATGAAGCTACGAATAAGATAATATGCAATGACAGCTGGAATTTTCATCGATTAAGGAAGGTAGTAGACCCAATGAAGGAGAGAAGATAAATGGAAGTGAATGGACCTTTGTGTGATTATTTCTTTAACTTGGTATCTTGTTATAGGAAGGATAACAACCAACTCATATAGTAAGGACAACCAGATGTGTGATTTTCAAAATTTTTAAACAAGTTTTTGAAAAAGATTTTCCCTTATAAAATTTCTAAAAGCCTTTTTAAATAAAACGAGTTTTAAACCTTGGTTGTCAAGTTACTACTTGAGTTTCTTGTGTGTTAAAAGACCCGGATTACCTGGAAGGATACTTGTTTCAAACTTAGTATTGTTAATTCAGAGGATAAAGTAACCCGCGATTATGAAGAAGTTGGTTATTCCTAACAGTAAGGTGCATATATTGTTTGATAAAATTAACAACAGAATTAGCGTACGGAGTAACCATTCATCCAATTACTAGGACTGTTAGAGTTTAAAGAATTCATTGATTTAAAAGGAGCCTAGGCATGACCTAAGAAGATTGGGAAGATTTCCAGACTTTTTTAAAAGAAGAATATTTTTAACAAAGGATCGTTATGTTGATTGATTCGTGGTTATCTAAAAAGAGGGAACTCGAGGTTATCTGGTAAGAACGCCATTATGATCGAATTGTTAAAGTACTATACGTGTAGGCGCGATGTTGCATACGCAAGACTTAATAAGTAAGAATCTACCATAATGCTTAATTTGAGAAGGCATTTCAGCGTACCTTCTAAAGTTGTTATTTGACGCAATCGGGATATGATTGAACAAGCTCGAAAGATGAATACAAGTGAAATATGGATGGTGACCAATGGTATCATTCTTGTCTCCAATATTACCGCGTATATTCCTTTTTGATTCCTAAATATGTATGAACTTCTTTTCTTAATAAACTCTTTGCTATGATATCAAAAAGAAGGATATTACATTCCTTTCAAATTTAATTGTTCCCTTCAAGTTTTGCTCTCTGATTGGGACAAACAGTGTTATGGTGAGACGCTTTGTCAGGATGACGAAGAGTCGGGTGGGACGCCACCTAATCATGTGTTGTATGCCATATGGTACGAAAGACTGGCCATCTTAAGTAGCAATGTGGTTGTCTTATTCATATTCAAATCCTTATTTCTTCTTTCTTTTCAACTTTAATTTTTGTTGAATTGTGAATCCTTCTAGTTGTTTCATTGTACTGTCGTTCTTTGCAAGAGTTTTCAAACAAAAAAATCAACGTATTATGAATCAAGCGGGCAAGCTTCCATCTCCCTCTCACACATGGAAAGAAAATAAGGGCATACGGCAAGAGTTGCAAATCACTAGCCCAGTCAGGGATGCACTAGGATATGTTATTCAGTATTGTATCATAATAAAGTTATTGTATATGCACCAAGAACGAGAGTTTACGAGTTGTCTGTAAAATATGTTATTCAGAATACGGACGTGATGACATGGATGATTATGGTGAATACCTTATGCGTTATATTATTGAGAGATGTGGAAGTAACTTTATTGTTTATTCCCCCAAGGTATTGTTGATAAGATGATTTACCCCATTGAATTGAGAAGATTATGACTAAAGGACTAGCAAATTTAAGAACGTGTAATTGTTAAATAAGTGAGTACCAATGGTGGAAGTGAGATTTCTGGCAATAAGTTTATGAGGATTTGACATTATTTTAAGAAATGGACTAACTATTTAAGCGTGATGCCCAGGTAGACCGTCGTGATGGAAAGATAGTTCTAAAGACGTCAAATGAGAATATAATAAGGTTTACAGGACAAAGGACGATAAAGAATTTGTTACCAATGATTTAAGCTAAGAGGTTACGGTGACTAAGATAGAAGCACTATGGTGATTATGAATAGAAGTCAGGAGCAAATAGAATTTGTAGATTTTTTAGCAATTAAGGAGTTTCAAGATAAGTTTCCAGATGAGTTATCCACATTTCCTCCAGATAGAAAAATGAGGTTCGCGATTGACTTAGCACCTGAGACGAAGCCAGTGACCGAGGCCTTACACAAAATGGCACCAGTTAAATGAGGAAGTTAGCAAAGCAGATGTAAGAGATGTTAGAAGAAGGAGCGATTAGACCGAGTGTACCCCCTAAGGTGCACCGGTACTGATTGTTAATAAGAAAGATGGAAGTATGAGCTTATACGTCGATTAGTGAAAGTTCAACAAGTTTACTATCAAGAGCAAGTATCCGTTACCTCGAACTAATAATTTATATGATCAGATGAAATAAGCAGAGTATTTTCTAAGATTGATTTAAGATTTGGGTATTATCAATTAAAGATTTAATCTATGGACATATTAAGATAATTTTCAAAACTAGGAACTGTTGTCATAAAATTCTAGTATTGTCATTTGGATTAACCGATATCCTAGTAATATTTACACTTGATGGACAGAATCTTTAAGGAATATCTGGATAAGCTGTAGTTGTGTTACTTAAAGTCAACGAAGGACCATGGAAAGAATTTAATGATAATTGGGGAGTCGGAGAAGAAAGAAATTGTATGTAAAGTTTACAAGATGAAAGCTTTAATGGCAGGAAGCATAATTCTTAGCATAAATAGTCAGTGAGGAGGTGGAAAAAGGAGATCCAACAGGGATTAAAGTTACTATAAATGAAGAAATACCAAAAGCACCAACAAAAGTAAGAAGTTTTACTATGGACCGGTTATTATTGAGAATTTGTGTAAGATTTCTTGAAAGTTGCAATACCTTTGATGAAGCTAACCAGGAAAGCAAGAAGTTTATATGAAATCGAGAAGGGTGAAGAAAGTTTTGCGGAGTTAAATAAAAGAATGGTTACAGTACATGCTTTATGACTCTGAAAGTATCAAGAAGATTTGGTAGTTTATAGTGATGCTTCTCATAAGGGAGTAGGATGTGTGTTGATGCATCACAATAAAGTTATTGTATATGCACCTAGACAACCGAAACCTTATGAGCAGAAGTATCCTACTCATAATTGGGACTAACAGTAATAATATTTGTTTTGAAAGATTGGAAAACATGATATGTATGGAGACATGCGTAAGATCTATACGGACCATAAGAGTTTAAAGTATGTATTCACGAGAAAAAGCAAATATAGTAGCAAGCGATAAGCAAAAAGTAGAAAATAAACATAGAGTCTGCACCGAAAAGAATTACCAATGGATTTTCAGAAGTTGGAGCTGGAAGTCAGATATATAATCCCAAGGAAACAAGGATGGGTAGTATGACCTTTCAGTCAGAGTTGTTAAGAAAAGATAAGGAGATGTCAAGGGAAGATAATGGATCACGATGTTAACAGTTAGTAAGAGGAAGATTATGCACCCAGAAGAACGATCACGATATTCCCAGGTTTCCTCCCAGCACTTGGATGCCACAAGTAAAAGAATTAAGAAATGAGATTCTACAAGGAATTCACAATATAAAGTATGTAATGCAAAGATATATGGAAATTTAATGAAAATAGTGATAATCAGGTATATGATGGAAATTTCAAAATGGATTAGGAAGTGTTAGACATGTCAAAGAATTAAGGCGAAGTATTGGAGGCGTAGTGGACAAGGCAGACCAAGGAGTGGTTTTACAAGAAGCGAATCGTAAAATGCATCAGTGATGTTGTTGGAAAAAAAGGGATGAAATTATAAGATTGTGTACTGATTAACGGGAGTTTAATAGAACAACAAATAAGAATAAGTGACCCCTATAAAGAATTAATTACTTACGAGACCTAATTCAAGAAGTGTGTTATGTTTCGGGTATTAACTTAAGATCCGACTTGAGAACATATCAGAGGTTACGAATAAAATGAGTTATGAGCATTGCAAGCTCTGGAGATATTATATGAAATATTAAGTGTATCAGTTGTCTATAAGGAATTAAGGAACCTGGTGTATAAGAAGTACTCAGATACGCGAACCGTATTTATTGATAACATCCTCAACTATTTAAAGAATAAGAAAGTCTGTGTGGGATGCCCAAGGATTTTCCTCCACAGATTAGAAGGAAAACAACTGTACGTTGAGTTTTCAAGTATAAAATTTTGACCGAGGATTAACAAAATGTCACACCCCCAACTTAACAATACATAATATATAACTATTACAATATTTAAAAGAAAGTAAATATAACTGAATCCAACATCTTACAGTTTAGGGTTTGGAACAGCCCAACACTACCATCTATTACAACGGGTTTTAATATCGAGTTCTCACACAAAACTATCTCTTATTCTACCTGAGCTCGGACAGACGCATCGGCATCACAAGTCTTACGTGCTGTCTGCTTGAATCTAACCATAGCTGCTAGCTGTAATATCAGGGTTAAAGCAAGTAGTGAGCCAAATGCTCAACAAGTGCTAAACAATACAATACAAAACATAAATCGGGATATATATTAAAGAATGACAATGTGAAGATAGAGCTAATAATAACAAGAGATGAACTTTTGGGTGATGGCATCATTTGTTTGTAACAAAACTGTGACGACCTCAACCCCGGGGTCAGGGGTTGACGTCACTAAACACAATTTCCAAAAACATAAACAACAAAATTATTATTAAAATATACTAACTTGACCCCGAACCAAGATCCGATCCAGGTTCAAGTATAATTCAGGTTCTCAATACTATAAACTCTTTATTCAACATCTAACACACTCTAACTTTATTCAGCAACTCTTCAGACCTCATGGCCTAATACAAACTACCTCAGAGGAGCCGGGTCCAGTAGGGGCGGAAACATGGGTCGGTCTGACTGATCTTCTAGGCATCTGCGAAATATACATAACAGTTTGCAAGGGTGAGCATAATCGCTCAGCAGTACCAAAATATGAATAACAGAATAAAACAGTAATGTAACAATAATAGGAACAGAACTGTAATCATGATATCAACATTATGCAACAAAATCAGAGAAAACTAGATATCACTAACTAGCATGCTTCATCAAAACAACATAGCTGTGTGTTGTAAAAACACCAGAGTCCAATTTTAGCATGCTAGTCACACTTATAAAATTACTGTACCAACTATTCGTACCCTTACGGGAATCACAAAACCAAATCAGATATGTAGCGGATATGTGAAGACAGCTGATCAGGCTATCAACACCAGACGGCTCCAACTGCCATCTCATTTATGGCTCCAAATACCATCTCATTTACCTGTTCCGGAACTCAGAGACTAGCTAGGTCTCTGACCTGCTGGACTAATCGGTTATACAGTGCGCGCAACCGAATTAGCCTCTTACGCCACCTCAATAGGCCTACTCTGGCCCCAATGTATCCCATATCTGACCGTTTTATCCAGTTTTCAAAACACTTGTACCTATCTCATTTTCAAAATCATTTATTTAACCAGCACACATATAAAATCCATTTCGCAAATCATTTCATTCGAGATAGGTACCTTTTGAGGTTACTTCTCCCCAAAACAATTTGAAAACAGTGATTTATAACTACAGGGGATACGTAACTTAAAACGTTTCTGTTCCACTATGAGAATAAAAAATTTAGCTATTCATATGCACTGGACCATAAAAGAATGGTCAGGGGTACTTGCCTTGCAACGCTTTACAAAACCCTAAGTAGCTTTCACACTGACTTTAATCCTAGAAAAACTCGAGCGAAATCTACAAATACAGAATACCCTAATCAGTTACACCGACATGCTTGATATCCTCAAATTCTAACAACTCAATCCGATAGACCAACTCGTATTATTATTATACACATAAACCCGTAATCACATATCCCAAACATAAATAGGGGTAACACGTAAAATATAATTATGTACATTTACAATATATTTTTAGAAAAATTTTGGCAGCATCTTATTTGTTTATAAAACTACCCGTCGATTACGATCGACGTCAATAATCAAAACAATCCACAATATTACTCTACCATTTATACAACGTACATCCCAACACCAATCAAAATTAATTATTTAAGTCCGAAAAAAAAATATTTTACATAATCATTTTATTTATTTATAAAATTTAGGACTCAGAACATCGTCATCACCGTCCACCATCTGCTCATAATGAGTCATCGCGGTACGGCGGCAAAATTTATTGGTGCCCGAAATATTCAGGTATCCAAATAAATTCCACTGATTAACTAATAATAATTTCCCACACGAATTAATAATATCACGAATTTTACTCAGTAATTCCTGCATAAAAAGGGAAATAAAATTTTAGGGTTATATAAAAATGAATCCACTGCACAACTCGACCCAGCAAGGCCCAACAGCAAAAAAAAATCAACAGAAACGAACAGGGGAGCACACCCACGGCCACGCGCCGCCCAAACACACACACACACGATCAACACACACACACAACACCTCACACACATGCACACAGCAATACAGCGATGCACACACATATATATAAACACACATATGCATATGTATATATGCATGTAATAGACTGAAATGAAACCGAAACACAAGAATTGAACCCACCGGAAAACAACAGCGGCAGCTGTAAAAGAAAGAGAAAAAAAGGACAGCAACTGCAGCCAAGCCGAAGAAGAAAGGGAATAACAGAAGGGAAGAAACCAAGGAAGGGAGAAGAGAGAAAGAGGAGATCGAGAGTGAGAGACTGTGAGATTAAACCGGGGCACCGAGATGAACTGGAGAGGGAGTAAAAAAATATTTTATTTCCTTAACAGGTGTAGCAACTGGACACATGGCACAAACATGTGTCCCTAACTTTATGTATAAAACGTACACGTAGCTGCAAGGATAAGTATAAACTTTCTAAAGTCCGGGTTGCCCCGAATTCGAAATTAACGGACCGAGGTGCACGCAAAACAATTCCCAAAAATTACAAAAATAATATCAAAATGTCATAAATATCCCGAAGTTAACAAATACATAATTTTTGAAATTTTTAAAACACTTTTTAAGGTGCTCGTTGTACCTGCTTTTTAACAAATAACGAAACGTCGTGTGGGTGAAACGATTCCCGAAAATTTCCAAAATAATTTTAAAATTCTCATAATAATACAAACTTAATAAAATATAAGTTTCATGATTTTTAAAGAATTCCTGAATTAAATATGGATTTTACAAATAAACACACTCAAAAAATCATTTAAGGGTAAATAATTAATAAAATATTGATTTCTCAATTTTATAAAGTCCTAAAAGTAAATATTGAAATTGTAAAATTAGAAAACCAATTTTAAAGACAACCCAAATATTTATGGAATTAAAACTACCATAAAATCACTTTTACAAGCGAAATAAAATCATAAACTCACTAATAAATCACACAATTCCAATCCCACATATCAACAGATCATAAATAATTAAATAACAACTAGTAACCGCTGCCAAAAATCAATAGACACATTTTATTTATTTGTTTAAAGCTCTATTACATTTCCAAATAAAATAAAATAAAATAAAATAAAATACACGAGTCGTTATATCCTTTCCCCCTTAAAAAAAGATTCTGTCCCCAGAATCTGACTTAATTAAACAAATGAGGATATTTATCAAGCATTTCTGACTCTAATTCCCAAGTAGACTCTTCTACTCGAGGTTTTTTCCACAAAACTTTTACTATAGGAATCGATTTATTCCTAAGGACTCGTTCCTTACGATCTAGAATTTGGACCGGTTGTTCCACATAGGACAAATCTGGTTGAAGCTCAATCGGTTCGTATTCTATGACTTGATTTGAATTAGGGACATAGGGCTTTAACATAGACACGTGGAACACATTATGGATGTGCTGCCACTGCGGTGGTAACGCTATCTCATAAGCGACCTTTCCCACTTTCTTCAAAACCTCAAAGGGTCCTATGAATCTAGGGCTAAGTTTACCCTTCTGACCAAATCGTACTAACCCTTTCCAAGGTGATACTTTTAGTAACACCAGAGCTCCTATCTCAAAGTCCATATCTTTCCTATGCAAATCTGCGTATTTTCTTTGTCTATCTTGAGCTGCTTCCAACCTTTTCCGAATCAACACTATGGCCTCTTTGGTTTACTGAACCAACTCAGGACCTAACACTTTCTTTTCTCCTACCTCATCCCAATACAATGGTGACCTACACTTTCGTCCATACAAAGCTTCGTAAGGTGGCATCCCAATACTGGCATGGTAGCTGTTATTATACGAGAACTCAATCAAAGGTAGGTGCTCATCCCAATTACCTTTAAAATCTAGAACACAGACTCTCAACATATCTTCTATGGTCTGAATCGTTCTCTCACTTTGGCCATCCGTCTGAGGATGATAAGCGGTACTCATATTCAATTTCGTTCCTAGGCACTCTTGGAATTTAGTCCAGAACCTGGAATTAAATCTCGGGTCTCGATCCGACACTATAGAAACATGCACTCCATGTTTGATAACTATCTCATCCAAGTATAACTTAACTAGCCTTTCCAATGAATACCTTTTATTAATCGGAAGGAAATGCGCCGACTTAGTCAACCTATCAATGATTACCCAAATAGCATCATGATTCGCTCTCATCTTTGGAAATCCCACTACAAAATCCATAGCAATCTCTTTCCATTTCCACTGGGGAATCTCCAAAGGTTGTAACAATCCACTCGGTCGTTGATGCTCTGCTTTCACCGTTTGACACACGTGACACTTACTTACCCAATTGACAATATCCTTCTTCATTCCTGGCCACCAAAAATTTCTCTTCGAATCCTGGTACATCTTGGTACTACCAGGGTGGATAGAAAACCTAGAGTTATGCGCTTCCTGCAATACTTCATTCTTCAATTCCGTTACATTAGGAATCCAAACTCTGGACGAAAATCTATACAACCCTTGACTATCTTTTTGAGTACACAACTCTTCTCCCGTTAACGTATCCAATTCCTGTTCCATAACTCCTTCTTGACACCTTTTGATCTTTTCCATCAATGTCGGCTATAAAGTAACTTCATATAGTTGCTCCTGACTTTCATTAAGAACTCGAACTTCAATTTCCATTCTTTCCAAGTCTTGTGCTAATTCTTCTGCAATCTTAACCAAATTCAACCTTTCTTTCCTACTCAAGGCATCAGCCACTATATTGGCTTTACCTGGGTGATAATTAATCGAACAATCATAATCCTTAATCAACTCCAACCACCTTCTCTGTCTCATGTTCAGATCTTTCTGCGTGAATATGTACTTCAGGCTCTTATGATCAGTGTAAATATCGCATTTCTCTCCATACAAGTAGTGACGCCATAATTTTAAAGCAAATACTATAGCCGCCAATTCAAGGTCATGAACTGGATATTTTTGCTCGTAAGGCTTTAGCTGTCTGGAGGCATAAGCAATCACTTTGTCATGCTGCATTAACACACAACCCAATCCATTCAAAGAAGCATCACTGTAGATTACAAAGTTTCCCGTCTCATCTGGCAATGCTAATACTGGAGCCGTCACTAATCTTCATTTTAATTCCTGGAAACTTTCTTCACACTTTTCCATCCAAACGAATTTCTCATTCTTCCTGGTCAACTTGGTTAATGGGGATGCAATCTTCGAGAAGTCTCTTACGAACCGTCGATAATATCCTGCTAATCCAAGGAAACTCCTTATTTCCGTTGGTGTCTTCGGTTGCTCCCACTTTGATACGACTTCGATCTTTATTGGGTCTACTTTTATACCTTCCTTACTTATTACATGACCAAGAAACTGTACTTCCGTCAGCCAAAACTCACACTTAGAAAACTTCGCATACAATTGCTTTTCTCTTAACTTCTGTAGGGAAATCTATAGATGCACTGCGTGATCTTCTGGGTTCTTCGAATATATAAGAATTTCATCAATAAATACAATAACAAACTTATCCGGATACTCCTTGTATACCCTATTCATCAAATCCATGAAAGCCGCTGGTGCATTCGTCAATCCAAACGACATAACTAGAAACTCATAATGGCCATACCTTGTTCTGAATGTAGTCTTGGGGATATCCTCAGGCTTTATCTTCAGTTGGTGGTAGCCAGATCTTAAGTCAATCTTTGAGAAATAACATGCTCCCTTAAGCTGATCAAACAAATCATCGACTCGTGGCAAAGGATACTTATTCTTTACTGTCAACTTGTTAAGCTCTCTGTAATCAATACACAATCTCATGCTTCCATCCTTTTTCTTCACAAATAGCACTGGAGCACCCCACGGGGAAACACTGGGTCGAATAACTCCCTTATCCAATAATTCCTGAAGTTGCTTAGCCAATTCTTTCATTTCCATCGGGGCCATCCTGTATGGAGCCATAGAAACTGGTTCAACTCCAGGTATCAAATCAATGGAAAACTCTATCTCTCGATCAGGTGGCAATCCTGGTAACTCTTCTGGAAAAACGTCAGGGAATTCTCTTACTATAGGGATCTCATCCAAAATAGGGGTCTCTTTCTTCGTATCCACCACATGAGCCAAGTACGCTTCACATCCTTGCCTCAGCAATCTTCTTATTTGCATCACTGAGAGGAACTTCCTATCTTGCCTCTGCCCTTGGTAACTGATCCTTTTATTATCTGGGGTGTACATAACAACTCTATTTTTCTTACAGTCTATATTCGCCTTATGTAAAGATAACCAATCCATGCCTAAAATAACATCAAAGTCGCCGAACTCGAAAGGTATTGAGTCAACAGGGAACATGTACTCTGAAATCTCGAGGGAACATCCAGGACAAAATTGTTTTACAGGTACTTTATCTTTATTAGCCACTTCTATGGTTAGAGGTTCGTCTAGGTCTTCTAACATCAATTGCATTTTATTCACACAATTCACAGATATAAAAGATTTGGACACTCCCGAATCAAACAAAACGTTAACAGGTACGGAATTAAGAGTAAGCGTACCTGCAACCACATCAGAGTCATGAACTGGAGACTTCTGGGTCATCTTAAAAGTCCTAGCTCTCATAATACTGGTTGCTGGTCCTTGAGACACACTCCTTCCCGCATTACCTTGGGTCACTGACTTGCAATTCCTAGCTATGTGTCCCACTTTGCCGCAACTAAAACAAGTAACTCCTTGAATCTCAGACTTACATTCCGTGGAATAGTGACCTTTTTGTCCACACTTAAAACAATTAACATTCTCTCGGCACTGTCCACTGTGCTTTTTCCCACACATCCTATAATCAGCCACTGGCTTATTCATTCTTGTCGGGGCAGAGTTAACTGAAGTAGTACCGGGTTTAGCCTGGGGAAAATCCTGCCTCTTGAACCTCTTATTCTTATTCCTTCCAAACCAACGCTGGAACTTCCGACTCGCTATTCCTGATATTGATCTAGCGGGTCCACTTTCAAATTTCCTTTTCTTCTCACCCTGCTCCTTTGCAGCTAATTTCTGATCACTTTCTATCACTAGGGCAGCCTGAACTACCGAAGTATACGTCTTGAGTTGTAAAGCTACAACTCCACTCCTTATTTCTGGCTTCAACCCTTGCTGAAACCGCTTTGCTCGTTGAGCTTCTAAACTCACATATTCTGGTGCTATATGGGCCAACTCCGTAAACTTTGCTTCATATTCCGTGACACTTTTATCCCCTTGTTTCAGTTCCAAAAATTCCACTTCCATTTGACGATGGAGACAGTGTGGAAAGTATTTCTCCAAAAACAACTCTGTAAATCTGGTCCATGGAACTAGACCTTCTCCTTCTAGGGCTCGCGTAGACTCCCACCAATAATTCGAATCATTCCTTAGAAAATAACTAGCATAATCAGTCTTTAAATTCTCACTCACCTTGGTGAGCGCAAACGCCTTTTCCATCTCCTTTAACCATATCCTGGCAGCAACAGGATCTACCTCTCCTTTAAACTCCGGGGGCTTCACCGCTTGAAAAGACTTAAAACTAACACCCTGATTTGCCCCTCTTACCTCATGCTGTTGCTGGATTTGTAGTTGCTGCTGTTGGATTTACTGTTGTTGTTATATGAGCTGTTGTTGTTGTTGTTGTTGTTGTTGTTGTTGTTGTTGTTGTTGTTGTTGCAATTGTTGCTGTTGCTGCTGGAATTGTTGTTGCTGTTGGGCCAGCTGTACAGACTGCTGACACAACAAGTTCATCATGTCACTCACAGAAGGATCCCCAGCAAATCCGTTATTGGGCTGAGAATTTCTCTTTGGTGGCATCTCCTGAAACATAACAGTCATATATAAGAAAATGAGTTGCTCCAACAGTTGATATTTATGCATCAGGAGAGTGTTGCCACTAAGACAATATTCTCATCCCCATTTTAATTGGATCCGTCCTGAGTGAATGATTATAATCTAAAAATGCCAGCAACAGAAACAACAATAATAATAACAACAATAATAGAAATGCACAATATATAAAAACTGAACAATAAGATAAAGCAGCTGAAATACAATAACCAACAGAATCCAACCAGTACAACTGAAAATCCAACTGAAAAGAACCATCCGAATACACACCAAAATTGGCTGTCATAACAGCCTCGCCTACTACAAACTATCACAACATAATGTACATATACAAAGTTAACAACTACAGAACTCCTAGAAGTCACTCCGAGCTCTGCATCTCTCTGCTGCTACTCTGTCTAGCCACTACCACTGCCACCAATGGAACCTAGCTCAAACACTAGCCAGTTCACTAGGTCCTGATACTGCACCGCTCTGAACTCTGAACTAATGAAATAGTCAACAGATCTAGCCCTCTCTACAGCCATCCGGGTCAATGCTCACACACGGGCTCGCACCTCAGGGGAAGGGGAAGAAATACCCTGAAATAGTGCAATAGGTACCTGATCCAACTGAGCGGCAAACTCTGGACTCTGATCTCTGATAAAAGAAGTATTCACCACCCTATGGACATGGTAAGGGATCGGTGAAGAAGTACCACTAGAGGCCACAGGAGGTACCGGAGGTCTCATCATGGAAGAACTGGGACCGCAGCTGGGAGGGAAATCCCTGACAGCAGATACGGACCTACGTACCCAACGGGGACGAGGACTTGATCCAGGGATGTCTCTCGGCACAAAGGAAGGGACTGGGGGAGGAGGCATAGGGGTCTCCTCATTAACAGCATATGGGGGTCTCTCAGAATCTGAACTATCCGAATCAGAAGGATTCTCCTGAGATGGAGAACTCGAAATCGCAATAGGCCACTGTCAACATAATAAATATACAGGCAAGACACAACCAGGTCAAGGCAATTCTATCAAAACATTTAATAGATGCCAGGGTAACACCGTCGGAACCCTCGACTGACTCTAAAGGTTTGCTCCTCTATATGAGTTGCTGACTCACACTTAAAGACTCATGTTATCACCTACTCAACACAATCCCTACCCTGAATCAAGGACTTGAACCTGTAGCTCTGATACCAACTGTGACGGCCTCAACCCCGGGGTCAGGGGTTGACGTCACTAAACACAATTTCCAAAAATATAAACAATAAAATTATTATTAAAATATACTAACTTGACCTCGAACCAAGATCCGATCCAGGTTCAAGTATAATTCAGGTTCTCAATACTACAAACTCTTTATTCAACATCTAACACACTCTAACTTTATTCAGCAACTCTTCAGACCTCATGGCCTGATACAAACTACCTCAGAGGAGCCGGGTCCAGTAGGGGCAGAAACATGGGTTGGTCTGACTGATCTTCTAGGCATCTGCGAAATATACATAACAGTTTACAAAGGTGAGCATAATCGCTCAGCAGTACCAAAATATGAATAACAGAATAAAACAGTAATGTAACAATAATAGGAACAGAACTGTAATCATGATATCAACATTATACAACAAAATCAGAGAATACTGGATATCACTAACTAGCATGCTTCATCAAAACAACATAGCAGTGTGCTGTAAAAACACCAGAGTCCAATTTTAGCATGCTAGTCACACTTATAAAATTATTGTATCAACTATTCGTACCCTTACGGGAATCACAAAACCAAATCAGATACGTAACGGATATGTGAAGACAGCTGATCAGGCTATCAACACCAGACGGCTCTAACTGCCATCACATTTATGGCTCCAACTGCCATCTTATTTACCTGTTCCGGAACTCAGAGACTAGCTAGGTCTCTGACTTGCTGGACTAATCGGTTATACAGTGCGCGCATTCAAATTAGCCTCTTACGCCACCTCAATAGGCCTACTCTGGCTCCAATGTATCCCATATTTGACCGTTTTATCCAGTTTTCAAAATACTTGTACCTATCTCATTTTCAAAATCATTTATTTAACCAGCACACATATAAAATCCATTTCGCAAATCATTTCATTCGAGATAGGTACCTTTCGAGGTTACTTCTCCCCAAAAGAATTTGAACACAGTGATTTATAACTACAGGGGATACGTAACTTAAAACGTTTCTGTTCCATTACGAGAATAAAACATTTAGCTATTCATATGCACTAAACCATAAAAGAATGGTCAGGGGTACTTGCCTTGCAACGCTTTACAAAACCCTAAGTAGCTTTCACGCTGACTTTAATCCTGGAAAAACTCGACCGGAATCTACAAATACAGAATACCCTAATCAGTTACACCGACATGCTTGATATCCTCAAATTCTAACAACTCAATCCAATAGACCGACTCGTATTATTATTATACACATAAACCCATAATCACATATCCCGAACATAAATAGGGGTAACACATAGAATATAATTATGTACATTTACAATATATTTTTTGAAAATTTTTGGCAGCATCTTATTTGTTTATAAAACTACCCGTCGATTACGATCGACGTCAATAATCAAAACAATCCACAATATTACTCCACCATTTATACAACGTACATCCCAACACCAATCAAAATTAATTATTTAAATCCGAAAAAAAATATTTTACATAATCATTTTATTTATTTATAAAATTTAGGACTCAGAACATCGTCAACACCGTCCACCGTCCGCTCATAATGAGCCATCGCGGTACGGCGACAAAATTTATTGGTGCCCGAAATATTCGGGTATCCAAATAAATTCCACCATTTAACTAATAATAATTTCCCATACGAATTAATAATATCCCGAATTTTACTTAGTAATTCCTGCATAAAAAGGGAAATAAAATTTCAGGGTTATATAAAAATGAATCCACTGCATAACTCGGCCCAGCAAGGCCCAATAGCAAAAAAAAAAAATAACAGAAACGAACAGGGGAGCACACCCACGGCCACGCGCCGCCCAAACACACACACACACGGTCGACACACACACACAACACCTCACACACATGCACACAGCAATACAGCGATGTACACACATATATATAAACACACATATACATATGTATATATGCATGTAATAGACTGAAATGAAACCGAAGCACAAGAATTGAACCCACCGGAAAACAACAGCGGCGGCTGTAAAAGAAAGAGAAAGAAAGGACAGCAACTGCAGCCAAGCCGAAGAAGAAAGGGAATAACAGAAGGGAAGAAACGAAGGAAGGGAAAAGAGAGGAAGAGGAGATAGAGAGTGAGAGACCGTGAGATTAAACCGGGGCACCGAGATGAACTGGAGAGGGAGTAAAAAAATATTTTATTTCCTTAACAGGTGTAGCAACTGGACATAGGGCACAAACACGTGTCCCTAACTTTATGTATAAAATGTACACGTAGCTGCAAGGATAAATATAAACTTTCTAAAGTCCGGGTTGCCCCGAATTCGAAATTAACGGACCGAGGTGCATGCAAAACAATTCCCAAAAATTAAGAAAATAATATCAAAATGTCATAAATATCCCGAAGTTAACAAAGAAATAATTTTTGAAATTTTTAAGACACTTTTTAAGGTGCTCGTTGTACCTGCTTTTTAATAAATAACAAAATGACGCGCGGGTGAAACGATTCCCGAAAATTTCCAAAATAATTTTAAAATTCTCATAATAATACAAACTTAATAAAATATAAGTTTCATGATTTTTAAAGAATTCCTGAATTAAATATGGATTTTACAAATAAACACACGCAGAAAATCATTTAAGGGTAAATAATTAATAAAATATTGATTTCTTAATTTTATAAAGTCCTAAAAGTAAATATTGACATTATAAAATTAGAAAACCAATTTTAAAGACAACCCAAATATTTATGGAATTAAAACTACCATAAAATCACTTTTACAAGCGAAATAAAATTATATAACTCACTAATAAATCACACAATTCCAATCCCACATATCAACAAATCATAAATAATTAAATAACAACCAGTAACCGCTACCAAAAATCAATAGACACATTTTATTTATTTGTTTAAACCTCTATTACATTTCCAAATAAAATAAAATAAAATAAAATACACGAGTCGTTATAAAAAAATTTCCAAAATCAATTCTTAATTGAAACCATTTTATGATGCTACAGATTGTAGCCGGTGATCAGCCGCGAAGTAATCCCGAACCTCGCTGGGTTCTAAAACATTAATGGGATCCCTAGGCAACTTTTAAGCCTACAATATCAGTGTGGAAAGGACTTGCGTCTCAGACCAGATCCACTATTTAAAGAAAACATTTATCCCCCTTTGGGACTGAAAATCCAAATTTTAATCATTTCAAAAACTGATGCCGATTGATAATAAAATTTCTTCAACAGTAAACATCTTTATCAAGGGATTGTAGATAGACTTGAAACGCTGGAATTATGTTTACTAAATCTCAGGACCATGATCCACTAGACTTTATCCTATCAGGGTAATTGAAAGGTTTCCATTTACAAGAATTTTGACAAGGAGATTTAGTAGGGTTATTGGATAATATGAAAGAGTATTGCCAAACTAGGCTTAAAGCAATGGTTTTAGACAATGTATAGGTATTAGAACATCAAGAAGATAAGCATTACTGGTTACAAGTATGATAGAGGTGTTAAGATATAAAGAAAGTGATCGTTAGCTCAAGGTATATCAGGATGTCAAGGTTTAGGGTAATGGTAGAGTTATCAAACAATCGTGAACGACTTTAAAGAATATCTGGCTTTTAGGTATCAAGATAAAGTTTCTATAGGGGTTCTTACAAGAGTTAAATCAAGCATCAGGGTGTAAAATCAAGCTTTCTCAGTAATCAATAGCATGTTAATCAAAAGGATCAATCAAGTATTATAATAATTCTCTATTTTATCATGGCATCCCGATTACTTTGGTATACTAGCATGGTATGATTTTTTTGATCTACTTGCAATAAGTACTTGAGGGTTCATGACATTTCTATATAATAAGAAGATAGATTTGAGAATCACTTGGTCCGGGTATAACAAGGTAAATCAGGATACTCGCATCATATATATAAGAACTAGTTATCACACATTCGCAGTGTAAACTAAAAAGTAGGTTGAATCACTTGCCTTGAGAAGGCTGGACTGGACTGGACTAGAAAGTAGGAGCAACTGGAAGCTTTACTCAACCTTTATGGCAAGTTTACCCTCGTCTCGAGATCCTACACAATTTATAATAACCTCATTATAATATATTCTCACCAACGCAACCTATTTACAACCCGAAATTAAACACAAGTGGCACTTAGGCCTATATGCACGCAATTTATAATCACCTTATAAATACAATAGTACACATAGCCACATACTCACATATCATATTTTAATACCAAATAATATCACACACACCATAATGCAACACTAGGCTTGGATGATCTCGATCCACAACTAAGTCACTTGATCGCTAAACTAGACAAAGTCTCCAACTTTGGTCTCCTAACTCGATGTGCCTTTACTAAACCATCCAAAACCCATTGACCCTCACTTGGGACTTTCACGCTACTGGCTTTATGCTATATTTCAACTATAGTGGTCAACCTAGGTCTCACTCATAAGTGCTCCAAAACTATGTGGTAAGTGAAGGTGCTTACTAAGGTAAATTTCAGAATGACATCTATGGTTTCTTGAGTGCATTAAACACTCTTACACTACAAGTTTACCTCCAAAACTTCTACACTAGACTCTTCTGATCATAAGGCAACTCCCAAACTTGATGTGGCTCAAGGGCCTTGTAACGCCCCCAAATCCGGGGTCAAGGGATTTGGTCGTCACGATGAAATCTCAATCCAAAATAACCTGTTAAATCAATAAATAAATGCCAGCGGAAGATATTTATCATTTATGACCCCAAACTAATCCAAGATCTTTTAAGGTTACAGTTCTAGAAACAAGATATCCAAATTCCATAATAAATTTTTCTCTTTCTTTTAAAACTCTTTTCAATAAATTCCAACTCAAAACTAAACCCACTAGTATAACTTCGAAATGAAGTATACTAGGCCCAAATAAAATATACAACTATAATATAATCTAATATAAATAACTTTACACAATAAAACTTACACTAGTCCGCAAACCCTGGACCAACCACCTTTCAAGAGCTTCTTATTTGCTTCCTCGAATTTCGCAGCTAAGTAGCGCAAGCTAATCCTCACTGGAGGTTAAATTTAAAAACAGGCAAGTATGAGCGGAAGAAATGCTCAGCAAGATCATTATAGCATATATAGGGTCTTTTGATATAAAACCGATATCTGCATTAGAGCAGAACATTTAAAATCATAATTGCTGAATTATAAACTTTTTTTTTTGATATTTTCAAGCGAAAGGCTTCAGCAATACTTTAAATCTTGACGAGAATAAAACTCGTAAAACAGTGTTTACGGAAATATCGTAAACCACAATAACATGAAACAATGATTATGGATTGAATCATAAACTTTACTCAAAACTCAACTCTTAATATTAATACTTATTTTGTTGTCATATCAAATTAGATATCAATACGAACTTTGATGCTCACAACACCCATACTGAAGTCAACATCAATCATCTATACTAATACCACCTTTGATATTTAACAACAACGTAAGTATCCACAAAATCAGAAACTGAATCAAAGCCACAATTCACTTTTAATCCAAAATAGAATCAGTTGATAAATTATTTATTCTATGAATATCAAAAATGATATGATAATTTAGATTAGGATCATTCTCCGACGGACGTACTATCACATGTTGATCAGCCCGTGTGATAGCACAAGGTCATGATTCATAGAAACGTGACCCCAAAAACACGAGTACTCAAACAAAAAGGCATAACTAGCCTGTGGCAAAATGGTGTCATAATATTCATATGGCACTTAGAAATAGCCCTCCGCTGGACCGTCCGTCCCGGTCACTTACGCAATTATGATCCAATCTTAAAACCTTTTATTGAAATGGGGTCATGATACTCGACACCCGAAATAATTTTATTCCCCCAATTCTTGGGTAGGAATATTCGCAACCAAATCACTTTTCTCAAAATCCAAAGCATTTATAAATCCGATAATTGGATAAGTAAAATCACTTGACTATTCGGAACATAGAATAGCAGAGGGTACTTGCGTAAACAGAATCATTTAATTTAGCGATATGTAAAACGTTTATCAATTCTAAACTGAGAATAGGGAAAGCAATACTTGCATAATATAATTCGAAATAAACGTCACTTGAATGATAAGTGAAGTCAGGGGTACTTGCCTTTGGGTTTTAAGCAGTTAGTCACACTCGCAAAACCACATCTATTCTGACATTCTGACTCAAAACATCTCCGTCCTTCTTTTCAATACTTTACTAATATGCTGCTCCTGCGATTGCTAAAAGCCAGACACCCAATACCATTCCATCTCATTCTTTATCCAGTGTCTTGTCTTGATCAACTCGAATGATCCGCATCTATAATTAAAATATAGAACTTTAATTGTCTTAATCGATAACCACTCGACGAACTACGCGTCAAAAGCCTATCGTCTACCCATACGATAGCCCACACACAAGGAAAACAGTCAAACACAAGACTTATGACCCACATATACACGCATAATTCACATAACACATAAACACATAACTCATATATCACATAATTCATATCACATAAGACTCAGTTCGTCAAAAGGGTCGACTCGATATGTTTAAAACTGAAATCAGGTCAAAAATATGATTTTTCGATCAATAATCGACTCAGAATAACTTGTAAAACAAACGACCTTTCGAAACAAAAAGGATTTGGGTCTCGAAAGTATTTTTAATGAAAGCGGAATATTTTTCTGAGTCTGTACGCGTTCGTTTCGTATTAAACGGACGAACGGTTTATTTAATATGAATTTTTGAACATTTTTCGGAATTAAAACAAGTCTCCGAATCATTTATAACTAAATAATAGTGCTCGAACACTCGAAATAATTTTATAAGAATTATTGAGCCTGTAAAATAATTTAAAATAATATTTTCTTGGAAATTGGACAGCACCTCCTCTATTTCTCGGACTGCCAGTCGATATCATATCGACACAACCAACAACAATCAACACAATAATTTATATTTACGCATATAAACACTCCAGAAATGAATAACACGGCCACCTGAACCAAAACTCGGACCAAAAGTGACTTCTCCAACAATTTCTAAAAATTATGAAATAAATATATAAACACTAACATGCTATAATATACACAAGTACGAAGGCGGAATTTCGGAATCGTTACCCAAAATAAATTCTGATCACCCCGAAGAGAAAATCTGATGTCCGGAAAATATCTCCAGAAAAATCCGAAATTAATAGCGATAGATATATACACGCTGAGATGCCATGTGGAGTAATCACCACCTCCAAACTCTTTTTCTACGCCCCGAAAATAAATTAAAACGGAAATATAACGGAAATATGCCCCGCAATTTTTCTTCTCAAAACCTTGCAATATATATACCTATGCGTAGGTATCGAAGCGCTGATCGTTTATATATATACCAATTGAAATTTGGATATACGGTTGAGAAGATATGAATTTTTGAAAATTAAAAGTATATAAACAGGGAGAGAGACAGAGAGACAGAGGGGGAGAAACTTTTTGGTAAAAGGAAATTGGGGGGGTTTGTTTTGTTCACGGGTGGCAGGTGGGGGTGGTGGCCTCCTGCCACGTTTTCTCTTTTTTTTTTTTTTTTTTTTTCAACAGATCACAGCAACATATCCTTATTTATATCTGAAAATTTTGTTTTGCCCCGCATTTCTCAACTTATCGAATAAACGCGCCGGTAAATAAAATCAGAAAATTACCAAACAAATTCTAAAATTCTCAGAATAATTAAAAACTAATAAAATAAAATTTTTATAATTTTTAAAGCATTTTTGACTTGCGCGTTATACCCGCATTACACAATTTAATGAACCGAGCTGCACTTGAAACAAATTCAGAAAATTACAAAAATAGTCTTAAAATATTACAAATATCCCGAAGTTTATAAAAACATAAATTTCGAAATTTTAAAATAATTTTTGAAACACAATTTATACCCGCTTTTAGCAAATTAAACGAATCAATGCGCTAGTGAAATTAATCCCAAAAATTTCCAAAATAATTTTAAAATTCTCAGAATATTCCAAACTTAAATAAATATGAGTTTCATAATTTTTGATGAATTTTGGAATTAAATACGAATTTTACAAATAAATGAAATCAGAAAATCACACAGGGCTAAATAATTGATGAAATAATGATTTCTATATTTTATAAAATCCCAAAAATAATTATTGTAATTATAAAGTCATAAAAATATTTTTGAAAGATAATTTAAATATTTATGAAATTAGATTTTCAATAAAATCACTTTTAAAGACAAAAACAAAATGATACGACTCAGTAATTAATAATACAAATAATCCTCAATCACAACTAAGTCACACACAATTAATATTACATACAATACATAGCAGACATAATATCCATCCAATCCCTAATATTACTAAACGAACTCAATTTACCGATATCAATAAATGATCGGGTTTCAAATAAACTTTTGAAATTAATACATTTAAGGAAATATTTTCAGATATTAACAAGGACCGATATAACACTCAACAATTAGCACATTACCAATTAATAACACAAACTCGTCAAATAGGAATAAAATATCCACCATTTTATTCCTTCTAAATCAGAAAATCACATAAACATATTCAAATATTAATAATAATAATTCTGAAAATACTGGATATCACAATCTACCCCCCTTATAAGGATTCCGTCCTCGGAATCAGCAGAAGAAAGCACTAAGGGTTTTCTAACCAACTTTCCATTTCCAAATAACCTTAATATTCCATAATCTCAAACAAATCTTATATTCCTTGTATAATAAAACTTTTACAGGAGCTTCACTGTGCACCACTGTTCCATTCACCTCTTTTGACCAATTCCTCAATAGAATCGCTTTACTGATCGCGAGAAAGAAGAATAGAGAGAAAGATAGAGGGAAGAAAAGAAAGAGAAAGATAGAGAAATAAAGAAACGGAATGAATTCGCTATACACCCCTGATATTTTAATCGCATTGCAATCCACTGTTGCTCTTGATAATCCCATCACATAACCCTGCTTTGACTTGACCAGGATAACTCAGCTTAACTTGATTGGCATACCTTCGAATATTTAGAATGATAAAATCATAGAATTTCAAAAAGAAGAGAATTTGATATCATAACGGAACCATAATCTGAATTTGAGAAAAAGTATTATTGAAATAAAAGAATAACTGAGAGATCAATATGATCAAATGAACTTGGTATTGCGTGTCCAAATTAAGACACTACTAAAGGTTGTTAACCTTCATGTATTCACAATACACACAAGTGATGGCGTCCCATCCAACTCCTATCACACAGACAGGTATACCTTGTGTCCCCTACAGTTAGGGTTGTTCATCTCAGTCAGAATAAAAGAATATCAACGGAATTGAAAATTAAATGAATAAAACTGAAAAGATTTCAAAGATGATATTTCTGAAGGAAATGAAATCCAGAGAACAAAAATTCTGACACCAAATGAGCAAGTGGTGTCACATCACCAAGAAACTATCCACCAAATAAGAAAAATGGAAGTTAAATATTCATAACTTAGCAGAGCTATCAAAACCTGAAAAATAGGCTTCATGACAACCTCTGACACATTTAAAACACAGATAGGATTGAAAATGAGTGTTAGGGAATATATCCTCTAACAATCACTTCTTTTGAGAGATGTCAAAAGGAATTATAGAAAGAAAAGGTATTGCCAAAGTCTTAATATTAATCTTGAATTTGAACTCTCCAGTTGACTCGCCATCTGATTCTAGACGCTTCTTCATGTTCCAAGGATATCGATAATCTTCATCGTCGTCGAATCGTAGTAGCCTCGGAAGATTCCACAATAGAAGTTTGCAGCTTCCCGGAGTTCCGTCCAGCTCAACACAACCATCTCGAACGAATGCGCCTATCTTAACTTACTCGTTGGCACTATATCTGATAGTCCAACAGGAACTCGATATGAGCTCAAACGTCCTCACATAGCTATACACACTCCTACACACTCTCGTTTCTAGTTTACTATAACCTCAGCTCTGATACCAACCTGTAACGCCCCCAAATCCGGGGTCAAGGGATTTGGTCGTCACGATGAAATCTCAATCCAAAATAACCTGTTAAATCAATAAATAAATGCCAGCGGAAGATATTTATCATTTATGACCCCAAACTAATCCAAGATCTTTTAAGGTTACAGTTCTAGAAACAAGATATCCAAATTCCATAATAAATTTTTCTCTTTCTTTTAAAACTCTTTTCAATAAATTCCAACTCAAAACTAAACCCACTAGTATAACTTCGAAATGAAGTATACTAGGCCCAAATAAAATATACAACTATAATATAATCTAATATAAATAACTTTACACAATAAAACTTACACTAGTCCGCAAACCCTGGACCAACCACCTTTCAAGAGCTTCTTATTTGCTTCCTCGAATTTCGCAGCTAAGTAGCGCAAGCTAATCCTCACTGGAGGTTAAATTTAAAAACAGGCAAGTATGAGCGGAAGAAATGCTCAGCAAGATCATTATAGCATATATAGGGTCTTTTGATATAAAATCGATATCTGCATTAGAGCAGAACATTTAAAATCATAATTGCTGAATTATAAACTTTTTTTTTTTGATATTTTCAAGCGAAAGGCTTCAGCAATACTTTAAATCTTGACGAGAATAAAACTCGTAAAACAGTGTTTACGGAAATATCGTAAACCACAATAACATGAAACAATGATTATGGATTGAATCATAAACTTTACTCAAAACTCAACTCTTAATATTAATACTTATTTTGTTGTCATATCAAATTAGATATCAATACGAACTTTGATGCTCACAACACCCATACTGAAGTCAACATCAATCATCTATACTAATACCACCTTTGATATTTAACAACAACGTAAGTATCCACAAAATCAGAAACTGAATCAAAGCCACAATTCACTTTTAATCCAAAACAGAATCAGTTGATAAATTATTTATTCTATGAATATCAAAAATGATATGATAATTTAGATTAGGATCATTCTCCGACGGACGTACTATCACATGCTGATCAGCCCGTGTGATAGCACAAGGTCATGATTCATAGAAACGTGACCCCAAAAACACGAGTACTCAAACAAAAAGGCATAACTAGCCTGTGGCAAAATGGTGTCATAATATTCATATGGCACTTAGAAATAGCCCTCCGCTGGACCGTCCGTCCCGGTCACTTACGCAATTATGATCCAATCTTAAAACCTTTTATTGAAATGGGGTCATGATACTCGACACCCGAAATAATTTTATTCCCCCAATTCTTGGGTAGGAATATTCGCAACCAAATCACTTTTCTCAAAATCCAAAGCATTTATAAATCCGATAATTGGATAAGTAAAATCACTTGACTATTCGGAACATAGAATAGCAGAGGGTACTTGCGTAAACAGAATCATTTAATTTAGCGATATGTAAAACGTTTATCAATTCTAAACTGAGAATAGGGAAAGCAATACTTGCATAATATAATTCGAAATAAACGTCACTTGAATGATAAGTGAAGTCAGGGGTACTTGCCTTTGGGTTTTAAGCAGTTAGTCACACTCGCAAAACCACATCTATTCTGACATTCTGACTCAAAACATCTCCGTCCTTCTTTTCAATACTTTACTAATATGCTGCTCCTGCGATTGCTAGAAGCCAGACACCCAATACCATTCCATCTCATTTTTTATCCAGTGTCTTGTCTTGATCAACTCGAATGATCCGCATCTATAATTAAAATATAGAACTTTAATTGTCTTAATCGATAACCACTCGACGAACTACGCGTCAAAAGCCTATCGTCTACCCATACGATAGCCCACACACAAGGAAAACAGTCAAACACAAGACTTATGACCCACATATACACGCATAATTCACATAACACATAAACACATAACTCATATATCACATAATTCATATCACATAAGACTCAGTTCGTCAAAAGGGTCGACTCGATATGTTTAAAACTGAAATCAGGTCAAAAATATGATTTTTCGATCAATAATCGACTCAGAATAACTTGTAAAACAAACGACCTTTCGAAACAAAAAGGATTTGGGTCTCGAAAGTATTTTTAATGAAAGCGGAATATTTTTCTGAGTCTGTACGCGTTCGTTTCGTATTAAACGGACGAACGGTTTATTTAATATGAATTTTTGAACATTTTTCGGAATTAAAACAAGTCTCCGAATCATTTATAACTAAATAATAGTGCTCGAACACTCGAAATAATTTTATAAGAATTATTGAGCCTGTAAAATAATTTAAAATAATATTTTCTTGGAAATTGGACAGCACCTCCTCTATTTCTCGGACTGCCAGTCGATATCATATCGACACAACCAACAACAATCAACACAATAATTTATATTTACGCATATAAACACTCCAGAAATGAATAACACGGCCACCTGAACCAAAACTCGGACCAAAAGTGACTTCTCCAACAATTTCTAAAAATTATGAAATAAATATATAAACACTAACATGCTATAATATACACAAGTACGAAGGCGGAATTTCGGAATCGTTACCCAAAATAAATTCTGATCACCCCGAAGAGAAAATCTGATGTCCGGAAAATATCTCCAGAAAAATCCGAAATTAATAGCGATAGATATATACACGCTGAGATGCCATGTGGAGTAATCACCACCTCCAAACTCTTTTTCTACGCCCCGAAAATAAATTAAAACGGAAATATAACGGAAATATGCCCCGCAATTTTTCTTCTCAAAACCTTGCAATATATATACCTATGCGTAGGTATCGAAGCGCTGATCGTTTATATATATACCAATTGAAATTTGGATATACGGTTGAGAAGATATGAATTTTTGAAAATTAAAAGTATATAAACAGGGAGAGAGACAGAGAGACCGAGGGGGAGAAACTTTTTGGTAAAAGGAAATTGGGGGGGTTTGTTTTGTTCACGGGTGGCAGGTGGGGGTGGTGGCCTCCTGCCACGTTTTCTCTTTTTTTTTTTTTTTTTTTTTTCAACAGATCACAGCAACATATCCTTATTTATATCTGAAAATTTTGTTTTGCCCCGCATTTCTCAACTTATCGAATAAACGCGCCGGTAAATAAAATCAGAAAATTACCAAACAAATTCTAAAATTCTCAGAATAATTAAAAACTAATAAAATAAAATTTTTATAATTTTTAAAGCATTTTTGACTTGCGCGTTATACCCGCATTACACAATTTAATGAACCGAGCTGCACTTGAAACAAATTCAGAAAATTACAAAAATAGTCTTAAAATATTACAAATATCCCGAAGTTTATAAAAACATAAATTTCGAAATTTTAAAATAATTTTTGAAACACAATTTATACCCGCTTTTAGCAAATTAAACGAATCAATGCGCTAGTGAAATTAATCCCAAAAATTTCCAAAATAATTTTAAAATTCTCAGAATATTCCAAACTTAAATAAATATGAGTTTCATAATTTTTGATGAATTTTGGAATTAAATACGAATTTTACAAATAAATGAAATCAGAAAATCACACAGGGCTAAATAATTGATGAAATAATGATTTCTATATTTTATAAAATCCCAAAAATAATTATTGTAATTATAAAGTCATAAAAATATTTTTGAAAGATAATTTAAATATTTATGAAATTAGATTTTCAATAAAATCACTTTTAAAGACAAAAACAAAATGATACGACTCAGTAATTAATAATACAAATAATCCTCAATCACAACTAAGTCACACACAATTAATATTACATACAATACATAGCAGACATAATATCCATCCAATCCCTAATATTACTAAACGAACTCAATTTACCGATATCAATAAATGATCGGGTTTCAAATAAACTTTTGAAATTAATACATTTAAGGAAATATTTTCAGATATTAACAAGGACCGATATAACACTCAACAATTAGCACATTACCAATTAATAACACAAACTCGTCAAATAGGAATAAAATATCCACCATTTTATTCCTTCTAAATCAGAAAATCACATAAACATATTCAAATATTAATAATAATAATTCTGAAAATACTGGATATCACAGGCCTAGCTTGGGCCTCCCTGGCCCTAAGCTTAAAGTCCATGGTTCCCCTGTTTTTCTGGGCAGAAAATTCCCTGACTTAAACTAACTTGTGACACATGATTCTAACTCAAATTCTATGAACTATGGCTGTAAAAACTCCTCTGACACTCCCTCTAACTAAGGCCCAACAGGGCCTAATGAGGGCCTACCTATGACATGGTCAAAACTTCCTATTTCTAAGTTGCAACAAAACTGTCCCCTGCTGGACAGATTTTGTGATTTCACTCGTGCACCTAACCAAACGACTTACAAACCTCCAAAAAACACCTAAAACCTTTTATATACTCCTAGTGCTAGCTTCTGGTGGCTTGGGCCGCAAAGTGCACAATAAATGCTCATTCAAAACTTCTCCACAAACTAGTGCATCAAATCTGGAAAAATGCAAACACTAACTAATCCCTTTCCACCTTGACTCCCACTTATTAACCAAGCATCCAACCTTTACTAAAGCAAACGTAGTGCATCAACATCCTAAAATAGTGCCTCAACAGGAGGGGAGATCATCCATGCCCAAGAACATTAACATTCAAATAAAAATATAACACGCAACTCATGGAAAACACTTAACAAGATTTCGGCTAAGCATAAAGTTTAAATTCTTGCAAATTCGACTTATACCTATTACTCTTCCCTAATAATCATGAAATATATCTTCTCTTATCTATTAATAAGAAATATATCATGGAAACAATCTATCTCAAGTACAAATATTTCGAATTTATAGATTTTTAAACATAAAAACATGATTTTGAAAAGAGTAGCATGCACAACATGGTTGATCATCATATTAACATCTTAAAACTAGCATGCATGGCTAAACATGATTATATAATGAAATTTCAGTAGCATGCAAAGGTTTTTAAAGCATGGTTTCTCCATAAAACACTTAGTTAACACATATAGAAAATATATCTCATAGAGAGAGCTCTTGGATTCACAAGAATCAAGAGTTTCTCTTTGGAGATCACACAAAAGCTACACATGCAACCATGAAACTTCATCTCCCAATTCACAAAACTCTTGGGAAGTATATAAAATAAATATAGGTGGAAGAATTACACTAAGGAAGATGAGAAATGAGATGGAAAAATGGAAGGGAGTGGGGGAATGGGGGTTCGGCCGAGAGCAAGGGAGGGAGGGGGAGGAGAGAAAAAAATGAGGTGTGTTGGAGTGTGGAGTGAGTGAAATGACTTCTCCCACTTTGTTTTTGGTTTTATGCTTTTGTTTGACAAAGAAAATGAGTGGAAATGAGAATGTACAAGAATGACCTCTAGCTAAAGTTAGGCCATTTTGCATGCAAGGTTAATGTGGTAATTTGGTTAACAACAAATGAGTTAGTGGGGTTGGAAAGGTCTCCTTTGCCCTTTGATAGAATGGGAGAGTCATTTGCATGCAAGGGCTTCCATGTAATTTTCTAATTATAACAAATAATTTTTTTTAAAGATTTATTTTTATAAAATAAAATTCAAGTTCAAAAATTATAAAATTTATACCATAAAATAACTTAGATTTTTAGAAATTTTATAAGATCACTTTTGAAATTTGCGAATGAAATAACTTTTAAAAGAATTTTTTTTCAAGGTTTAGAATATTCCTTATAAATCAAAAATAAGGGAAATAAATAAACTCTTGATTTGAAAAATCATATTCTACATAAAGCAAATTTATAATGCAGAATTTTCATTCACACAAACGTACAATCATTAAGTATATTACCATTCGGCTCTAATATTATACAAAGTCCACAAATAATATTACATAAAATACCGGTCGTAACACAAAAGATTTTGAATTAATCCATTAATAACTACCTAAATAAAGCCGTATGGTAACAGATGCCTTATGCAGAAAGAAAGGATTGGATGTAACTAAGACCACTGAGGAGTTAATAAACGAATTGGAAAGAGTGGAATATGAAGTTCAAATACCTAAAGGTGATAATGAGTGAATATATGAGATTACTTTTCAGCCTTAACTGATAGAAATGAATAAGAGATGTTTAAATGTTTGGAAACTAAGTTGAAATTTAGCACCGCCTATTATCCTTAAACGAAGGGTCAAAGTGAGGAAGCGATTCAGGAAAAATAAAATTTGTTGAGAGGTTGAGTTTTAAGGAAAACTGGGATGATCATTTATCACCAATGTCAGCTTTAGAATGCCACTTTACCAAGCCTTATGTGGACGCAAGTGTAGGTCCCCACTTTATTGAGATAAAATGGGAGAAATGAAGTTGTCAAATTCTAAGTTGATTCAGTACACCAAAGGGCGTAGTGTTAGATATATTTGATAATGTCATGGCTAATATGTTTTATGTTTAGATTTCAGATCTTACTTGAACAGGATAAATCAGTACTTAACTGTTGATCAGTACTTATACTGGAAGTCAGGACTTAAGGGATATCAGTACTTATGTTATCAGGAGATAATCATCAGAAGATAGATATCAGAACTTAAGTGCTGAAGGACGATCAGATAAGGACAGTAGCTGATTAAAGGAAAGAAGATCAAGATAAACATAAGAAGAGATATGCATGAAGAAGGAATTCTGTAAGGAATGGAATACTTGGAGGAAAAGATATCTGATTGATATATTTTAGGAAGCAGAATTATATTCCATATCAATTAGCGATTATCTTGTAACTGTGTAGTATATAAACACAGATATAGGGTTTACACTATAAGTGTTATCATTATTAGAAAAGATTATTCATTGTAACCCTAGCAGCTCTCGTGATATTTGTTCATCACTGAGAGGTAACAGTTCCATACTGTAAGAGTTTATTGTTTCAATAAAGTTTGTTTTCTGTTACTTAAGTTCTTAAAGTTCAATTTGAGTGTACTATACACTGTATTCACCCCCTCTACAGTGTGTGTGACACCTAACAATTGGTATCAGAGCTAATCTGTTAACATACATACAGTTAAAGATCCAAACACAATCATGTCGGACACAGAAACTTCAACTAAGCCTACCAAAACTGAGGAACCACCAAAGACACAAATTCAGAGTCGGTATGAGACCATCAGAGTTCCCATACTGAGACCATCTGAATATCCCATATGGAAGGTAAGGATGACCATGTTCCTGGAAGCAACAGATCCAGAATACCTTGATAGAATCAAGGAAGGCCCTCACAAACCAACCAAGCTCGCTGTTGCAGTTGCAGGTGAAGCAGCAAAGACCGTACCAAAGGAAAAGAGTGATTATACTGCTGAAGATATATCATCAATTGCTAAGGATGCTAAGGTACGACACTTACTGCATAGTGCCATTGATAATGTAATGTCAAACAGGGTAATCAACTGCAAGACTGCTAAGGAGATATGGGATGCTCTGGAAACAAGGTGTCAGGGAACTGACACAATTAAGAAGAACAGGAAGACAATACTCACTCAAGAGTATGAACACTTTGACTCAAAGACTAATGAGTCATTGAATGATTTATATGATAGATTTGTCAAACTTTTGAATGATTTGTCATTGGTTGATAAAGAGTATGATCTTAAAGATTCAAACCTTAAGTTCCTGTTAGCTCTTCCTGAATGCTGTGATTTGAAGGAAACGACAATAAGAGACAACTACAATCTTGATGAAACAACTCTTGACGAAATCTATGGAATGCTCAAGACTCATGAGCTGGAGATGGAACAAAGAAGCAAGAGGAAAGGAGGAAAGTCAAGGACAGTTGCTCTTAAGGCTGAAGAAGAATTCCCCAAAGCAGCTTCCTCAAAGAAGGATAAGGGTAAAGCTCTTTTCATAAAGTCTGATACTGAGTCATCAAGTTCTGAGAGTGATGATGACTCAGATTCTGAAAGCTTGCCTGAGACTGATGTTGATGAGGAGATGATGAAGCTGTGTGCTCTTATGGTGAAAGGGATCACAAAGATTGCATACAGGAAGTTCAGGAAGGGAAAGAAGTTTTCCAGGAAAGGCATAAGTTCTGATAAGAAGAATTTCAGAAGATCTGAAGGCAGAGGAGGAAAGTCTGACAGAGGAGATTACACCAATGTTAAATGCTATAACTGTGGTGAGAAATGCCATATATCTCCTGATTGCAAGAAGGTAAAGGGTGACAAAGGCAAGGCTCTTGTCACAAAGCAGAAAAGCTGGACAGACACCTCAGACTCTGAAAGTGAGGAAAACTATGCATTGATGGCAAATGCTGATAAAGAAAGTGCTGAGAGCAGTTCTGAAGCTGCTGAAACAAAGGTACCTCAGACTACTTATGCTTTTCATACTGATGATATTAATGAGTTGAGAAGATATCTTAAAACCATGTTTGTTAGTTATAGAGATCAAAATTTAACATGTGAAAGATTAACTTCTGAAAACCTTGCATTTAAGAAAAGAAATGATTTCTTAGAAAAAGAGTTAGTCATGTTCCATCAAACTCAGAAGGATAGAGATGATGCTTTTTATGTTAGGGATGAAATGCTAAAAATAAATGAATCTCTAAAAACTGAGTTAGAAAAGGAAAGAGAGAATATCAGGACTTGGACTAACTCTGGCAAAACAACTCAAAATTTGCTAAGTAGTGGAAACTGGAAAGAGGGCTTAGGTTATGGAGAAGATAAGAATGATAAAGGAACTGAAGAAATTAAGTCTGTTGATAAGCAAAAGCCAAAGTTGAAACCTATTAAGTTTGTAACTGTAAAGTCTGAAAATGAAAAATCAGAAGTTACAAAGAAATTAACTTCTGACAAACTAAAACAGGAAAAGACAGCTGAAGTGAACATAGGCTTCATGACAAAGAAGCAGCTTAAGCATAAGCTGAAAGATGTTAAGAATGCAAACAAGGTAAAATCTCCTATGAAAAATAGGAATGGAAAGGAAGGTGTGAATAAAAACAATAATTATAAACCTGTTCCTGATGCTTCTAGGAAAACATGTCATAACTGTGGAAGTTCTAACCATCTGGCTTCTTTTTGCAGGAAGAATAAGAACATAAACTCCTTATCTTCAAAGTCAGGAGTTAAGAGTCAGTCTGTTAGATACAAACCACAAAATCCTTGTTTTCATTGTGGTAGTTTATGGCATTCCATTTATACTTGTAAGGAATATCATAGCTTGTACTATGATTATTATCAAATAAAACCTTCTTTGAAGAAAGTTTCAATTGTTCGTTCTAGTGTAAATTCTGATTCAAAGTCTGACAGTATAAGTTCTGATAAGAAAAATGTTAACATAAACTCTGATGCTAAATCCGCTGCAAATGTTAACAAACTTAATAAGGCCAAAGGATCCAAGCAAGTCTGGGTCCTTAAACCTAATAATTAGTGGTCTTTGTGATTGCAGGGCAACAGGAAAAATATTCTAGTTCTGGACAGTGGATGTTTAGGACATATGACTGGAAATAAGTCCCTGCTATCAGACTTTGTGGAGAAAGCTGGCCCAACTGTTTCTTATGGAGATGGCAACATTGGAAAAACATTGGGATATGGCAATATCAATCTTGGAAATGTCATCATTAAACAAGTAGCTCTGGTCTCAGGACTTAAACACAACCTACTGAGTATAAGTCAAATCTGTGACAGAGGTTATCATGTTGATTTCTTTGAAGAACACTGTGAAATTGTGAGTAAATCTAAAGGCAAAGTTGTTCTGAAAGGATACAGGCGTGGTAACATTTATAAAGCTAAGCTTTCAACAAGTACTGATGGTTCTGCAATCTGTCTGATGAGTAGAGCATCAATTGAAGAAAGCTGGAATTGGCATAAGAAACTCTCTCATTTAAATTTCAACAATATAAATGAACTGGTCAAGAAAGATCTTGTGAGAGGATTGCCAAAAACAGTATTTGCTCCTGATGGTCTTTGTGATTCATGTCAGAAAGCCAAACAAAGAAAATCTTCATTCAAGAGCAAGACTGAATCATCAATTCTTGAGCCTTATCATCTACTACATGTTGATCTATTTGGTCCAGTAAATGTCATGTCTATTGCAAAGAAGAAGTATACATTGGTCATAGTAGATGAGTTCACCAGATACACATGGGTGTATTTCTTGCATACAAAAAGTGAAACTGCATCAATCTTGATTGATCATGTCAAACATCTGGATAAAATGGTCAAAGATTCTGTGAAAGTTTTAAGGAGTGATAATGGCACTGAGTTCAAGAATTTGATAATGGAAGAGTTCTGCAAAAGCCATGGAATAAAGCTGGAATTTTCTGCTCCTGGAACTCCACAGCAAAATGAATTTGTTAAAATGAAGAATAGAACTCTCATTGAAGCTGCACGTACAATGCTTGAAGAAGCAAAGCTTCCAACCTATTTCTGGGCTAAAGCTGTGCAGACTGCTTGTTTTACTCAAAATGCAACACTCATTAACAAGCATGGAAAAACACCATATGAGATGGTGAAGAAAAAGAAGCCAAATCTGAAATACTTTCATGTATTTGGATGCAAGTGTTTTGTTCTCAAGACTCATACTGAACAGCTATCAAAGTTTGATTTAAAAGCTGATGAAGGAATCTTTGTTGGATATCCACTTTCCACAAAAGCCTTCAGAGTCTATAATTTGAGAACAAAAGTAGTCATGGAATCTATCAATGTCTCTTTTGATGACAAGAAGATTACTGGTCTTGAAGATTTCATTGACCATGATCAGCTGAGATTTGAAAATGAAGACTCAAATTCTGATACTGAAAATTCTGAAAGTCTAAGTCCTGATACTGTAAACTCTGATGGAATAAACTCTGATGTTATTGAAACTGTGGTGACTACGCCAAAAGAAGATGCACCGATGCAGGGGGAGCATACTCAAGATCCTACCACAGCTCAAGAAACATCAGAACATACATCTGGCTCTTCAAAGTCTGATTCGTCAAGTTCTGATAAGCCAAGTTCTGATAGTGCTGAAAATTTAAATACTGAAGACTCCAACTCAGAGAGCATAGTTTCAGGGGGAGCATCAGAAAATGAAAATGAAGATAGCATGGATCATGGGGGAGCATCCAGTTCTAGAGAAAACCTTCCATCTGCAAGGAAGTGGACAAAGTCACATACACCTGATTTGATAATTGGAAATCCTGATGCAGGTGTCATAACTAGAACAGATACTTCAAATGAATGTCTTTATAATTCTTTTCTCTCTCAGACTGAGCCAAAGAAAGTGGAAGAAGCTCTTCAAGATGCTGATTGGGTGCAAGCAATGCAGGAAGAGTTAAATGAGTTTGAAAGAAACAAAGTCTGGACCCTAGTGCCAAGACCAAAGGATAGATCTGTTGTTGGTACAAAGTGGGTATTCAGAAACAAAACTGATAGTGATGGCATAATTACAAGGAATAAGGCAAGGCTGGTTGCAAAAGGATATTCTCAACAGGAGGGAATTGATTATGATGAAACATTTGCACCAGTTGCTAGGTTAGAAGCCATAAGGATATTTTTGGCTTATGCTGCTCACAAAAAGTTTACTGTCTTTCAAATGGATGTGAAAAGTGCTTTTCTCAATGGAGAATTGGAGGAGGAAGTATATATTAAACAACCTCCAGGCTTTGTAGATTCCAAATATCCAGATTATGTCTACCGGCTTGATAAAGCACTTTATGGACTTAAGCAAGCTCCTAGAGCATGGTATGAGACTTTAGCTCAGTTTCTTCAGGAAAGTGGATTCAACAGAGGAACAATAGATAAAACACTGTTCTACCTCAACCATGGAAAGGACTTACTTCTGGTCCAGATTTATGTTGATGATATAATTTTTGGATCTACAAATGGCAAACTTTGCAAAAAGTTTGCCAAACTAATGCAGTCAAGATATCAGATGAGTATGATGGGGGAACTTAGCTATTTTCTGGGCCTTCAAGTCAAGCAGAATGAGGAAGGCACTTTTATTTGTCAAACCAAGTACACCAGAAACTTGCTGAAGAAATTTGGAATGCAAGATTGTTCAAGTGCATCCACTCCAATGGCCACTGCAACAAAACTGGATAAGGATACTGGTAAATCAGTAGATATTACTGACTATAGAGGTATGATTGGCTCTCTACTCTATCTAACTGCTAGTAGACCTGATATCATGTATGCTACCTGTCTTTGTGCAAGATTTCAAGCAGATCCAAGAGAACCTCACTTAACAGCTGTAAAAAGAATCTTTAAGTATCTTAAAAGAACAGCTGCTCTGGGATTATGGTATCCTAGAGAATCAGATTTTAAACTAATAGGTTACTCAGATGCAGATTTCGCAGGTTGCAAAATTGACAGGAAAAGCACAAGTGGAAGCTGCCAATTTCTTGGAGGCAGATTGGTTTCTTGGTACAGCAAGAAACAAAAGTCAATTTTCACATCAACTGCAGAAGCAAAGTATGTTGCTGCAGGAAGCTGTTGTGCACAGATTCTTTGGATGAAGAATCAGTTACTGGATTATGGGTTAACATATTTCAAAATCCCTATTTACTGTGATAATCAAAGTGTTATTGCTATGACAGGTAATCCAGTTCAACACTCTATGACAAAGCACATCAGCATCAGGTACCATTTCATCAGGGAACATGTGGATCAAGGTACAGTGGAATTGTATTTTGTTCCCACAGATCAACAACTAGCAGATATCTTCACAAAACCACTGTGTGAAGCTACTTTTACAAGATTGGTAAATGAACTTGGAATGGTTTCAGGTTCTTTCTCTAAATCTGCTTAGTCTTGTTCTGTGTTATCAGACTTTATGCTCAGTATTTATAGAATTAATCTCATTGTGTATTCTGTGCTTAATTGATAAATGTCTTTAAGTACTGACTGTTGTCTGATATATGTTTCTAAACTCTGTTAAGTGATATGTCTGTTCAAGTAACTATTCAATCCTATGAGGATAACTGTGCTAGATACTGACCTAGTAGTCTTAAATAAACAAATGATTCCATGTAAGAAGTAATTATTTCAGTGGAAATCTTATGACACTAGCAAATTCTGATAATTGAGCTTAGTTAAGTTTACTTTGTATATCTTATTACTAAGTCACAAATTAGAATAATGCTACTCATCTGTTAAGTTCTGATACTAGTAAAACTGCTGAATGTACTAAGTGCTGATAAACCTCACTTATCAAAAGAAAAAGAAAAAGATCAAAGAATAAAATCAGGTACTCCTTTGAGATCTAGAGTAAAAATGTGGAAGGGACGACCCAAGTGCATTGCTGGTATTAAGTAAATATGCATTAGAAAATCAAAATATTTTCTTGGTGACTTTTCACACTCTATGATTATTGGAGAAATACTCTGATAATGGCATAAATTCTGATAAGCAGTCATGACTCACTTACACTGAGAAGCCACTGTAAAATAGAATTTCAAATGATGCATAAAATTAGCACAAAACAGTTGAGGTGGACTCAAGCATGAACTCATTCATCAGTAGGTTTCAGGACAATGACAGCTCTTTAGCAAAATTTTAGTTATGCCTTATTTCTAAGATGTATTGAAGTAACTCAGACTTTACTCTTTGTCTGTTATTTAGCTTAATGCACACACTAATCACTCCATATGAATGATGAAAATTACTGTGGTGGTCTATGTTATTTTAGATAAATAGTCACTGTGTCACTTTGCACAAATTCTGAGGACAAGTTCTAGTTACACGTTCTAATGATTAAGTTCTGAAGTCTATAACTCAGAACTTGTATGAGGATTTACTAAGATGGGCATTCCTTTTTCGAGTTAAGAAATTATGTTCTGATGACTGTTAAGTTCTGGTATAGGTCTAAGTTCTGATTTCTCAGTCTAATCCTTTACTTGGCTTATCTGTGAATAAAATTTGATAACAGTCTCAGTTCAAACTAGAATATGTTGAAGTGGAAGATTAATAGTCATTATGGTTAGGGTTAATGGTATTTGTACCTGCACAGTCCAATGTTACTTGTTTCTTGTGCGCTTTAAACTATGTTTCCTCTTTCCAATGAATGTTATTCTTTTTCAAAGTCTAGGGAGACGAGGTAGAATTAATTCTACCTGTCAGCATTCAATTTCTTTGCGTCTCCTGGCATTCTCTTGGCTATATAAGCAACCACTTCACATCAGCCTTCCCATCACACTTTTATCACAAACTCACTCTCGTTATTCATTTATCATCACAAATGGCTGAATTTGGCTGGTTCTACAATTTTGGTGATGAGACTGTTCATGTCTTTTTGAATGGAATTCCAACTCCATACCCTATCACCAACATTCCTCATAATCTTTGGATCCAATTTCCAGAGGTTATCAAACGTGATCTGGTGGCCGTTCGAAGAGAACTTCATCTTCATCGTCTCCGCCAGCAAGAGCGAATCATCTGACTCGCCATTCTGTTTGTCGAGAGTACGAAGAAGAAGATGACTTAATCTCGTCTTCTTCCTGTTTTTCTTCATCATCAGCTTTGTCAGGCTTCTTAGCTAGGACTAAGGCTATTGATGTTAGGTTTAGAAGCTTAGGGAAAAATCTTGTATAAGTATTGATGTAATTTCCATTTCATTAATGTATTGTCTTGATATATTAATGAAAGTTGTTTTTACTTCAAGATTTTGTCTCTGAGTTATTTTATCTTGTGTTGATAAATCCTGATTGATATTCTGATGACCATATAAATTTTGTTTTATATTAAGTTCTGATTCGTTTTCAGCACTTACTTATCTAATTTATCTTGGTCATTTTCATGTGCTGTATTTTCATAATATTAATGATGCAGTGAAAAATAATTCAATCAGTGATAACGGTTTAAATTTTGAATTAAAACTGTTTCTCTTGATAAATGGAACGGTTTTTCCTTGAAACTAGGCAAATGGGTAAGTAATGATTCCTGTTTTCTCGAGCCCAGTAACTGTCCGTTATTACTGCATGTCTGACAGGTGTCCAACGGTAACATTTTTGTTCAGAGTATAAGTACAACAGAGAGAGGATTTCTTTAATCTTTTATTTTCTTCATATTTTATCTCTCTCCTTACTTTTACTCTCTTTCTCTTTATTTCTCACGTTGGTTTCTCATACAGACATTATATCAAACACCTAACAGGCATACTTGAATCTCATTTTTCTTACATGGCACCAAAGGATTTAGTCATTAATGGAGCTAAGTTTGTCCCCAACAACTATGATGCAGTTCTTGATCACACTGAAGCTCCATCTGAATTGCACTTTGTGCAAGATCTTCTTGCACATAGTGAGGTTGGGTATGCATTAACACAGCCTGAATTCTTTTCAAGCCAACAAGTTCTGAGGTTTTGGAGGACTGGACTTTTTGATGATGGTGGTCAACGTGGAACTCCCAGTATTATCTTCCAAGTGGGTGATTCATCCTTTGTAGTCACTCCTGGTACAATACGCAGGGCTTTACATCTTCCAGAAGATTGTACTTTCTCAATTCCAGAGGACTCAGCCTTTCGGGACTTAATGACTGAATTGGGATATGAAAAGAGTCTGATGAAACTTGGACAGTTGAAACGGGCTAATATCAGAAGAGAATGGAGTTTCTTCTTTGATTGCATCACCAAAGTTTTTGGGAACAAATGTTCGAATTTTGATGCTATTCCAATTATGAGTCAGCACATCGGGTATGCAATTATTAATCAAACTCATTTTGATTTTGCAACTGCTTTAATTGGTTTTATTGGGGATAGGATGACAGAGGATCGAGATGTTGTTTATTTTGCTAGATTATGTCAACTTATTTACACTTATTGTACTGATGAACCTCATTTAGTCAGTACCCAAACCCCACCTTTTAAGGTTGCAAAACGATACTTTAATGACCTGGTAAATGCTGATACTAAGAAAAATGTGGTTAGATCATTACAGATTCCTCAGTCTGTCAAATAGATCTTAGTAAATGCTGATCCTGATACTTATAGATATGTTTACTCTGATGTCCAACCAACTCCAAACACCCAAAATCCATCAACCTCAGTACCTACCTCTCATTCTACTCAACCTACCCTCAGAACATATCTCAAATCCTATCTCTCCACTTCACAGACTGCTCAACCTTCATCTTCAGCACCTACTGTGAAATCTTCATCTTCCAAGCCAAAGAGGACAAAGAATGTTCATCAAACACCTCAAAAGAGAAGGAGGATTGCATTAAGAGATGAATCTGATTCTGAGGAACCGGTTCCTGCTAGAGAACTGTTGTAACTGAAGCTGAGAAAGAGATTTCTCAGAAGGATTCTGAAATTGGGGGTTCTAGACTTCTCAAGAGGCTTAGACGAATGACTGTTCTTGAAACTCCCAAGGAATCTAAATCAACAAGGAAGTACAAGAAACAGAGGGCAAAAAGGCCAGTTTCAGATGATGAAGAGGAAGCAGCTAAGGAAGGGGATCAGGAATCTCTGATCTCACAAGACAAGGAATTTGCTCCAGTCACTTCTTCTCCATCAACTCCATCTCAGGAAGCTGTATCTGACAAGGCTAACTCACCATCTGTGTCTCTTGTTGATCCAGGCACAAGTGCTGATATTGATGTTCAACACTTGGTTGTGTCTGAAGTATTTCTCTTAGAAGCTCCAACAGCAAATAATCCTTCCACAACACCTGTTACTGATGCTGTTCAAACTCCAGAGTTATCAACAACACCTTCTCTGCATCAAGATGCTGATGATCAGACTTTAGGTGAGCATCAGGATATGGCTGTTGATCAGAACTTAGTATCAGATCAGCAATTAGAGGATGTTGAAGCCTCCATTGCTACTCACACTGTTGTCTTATCCGACGATACTGATTCTTTAAGTTCTGATGCTGCAAATGCTGGAGATACTGGTGATGCTGCTCCAACTGTAGATGCTGATGAAGCAGGTCCTTCAGGACATACTCCTCAACAGACTCTTCCTAAGTCTGAACTGGTAAAGAAGTTTGTTACAGGGGAAGCACCAGTACCTAGGAGTGAAACTCCTGCAGGTCAGGAGTGGACTAAGGAATGGAACTCAGTTTCATGTGTTCCAACTGCAATATATCTTGCTGAGCACTTGACTAAAGCTGATGAAATGTTAAATTCTGATGATTTAAAAACCCAGCTTAGGGTCACTGCATTGAGTACTAAACATCTACAAGGTCTTCATTCAACTACTCATGTAGAGCTACACAAGATTCAAGAGAACTTTATCAAACAAGAACAAGTTTGGAAAATTGATAAGAAAAAGTTCTTTCAACCTACCATTGATAGGATTGCTTATATTGAGAAGACTCAAGATCATCAACAAGCTCAGATTGATGAAATTCTGACAAATCAAGCTTCTCAGCAATTGCAACTTACTGAAATCCAATCCTCAGTGGAATTACTTATCTCTCTTCTACTACCTGCTGATGCCAAAAAGGGGGAGAAAGTGATTAAGTCCAAATGCAAGACTGACAAGACACTGACAGGAAAGGATAATGAAAAAGATGATCAAGGAAGCTCTGGAATGGGTAGAGGTCATAGTCAAGGTAGAGGATTCACATCAAGATAAGCTAGTCACAGGACAAGTTCTGATACTGGGAAAAGAATAAGTTCTGCTGCTGGTAAAAAGTTAAGTTCTGATGAACTTTTAGATCTTGATGAGGAAATGTCAAGACAGTTATTTCTTCAAGAAAATCCAGGAATGGACTTGGAAAGTTTAAAGGAAGAAGAAGCCAGACTTTAATCAGAGAAAGTCACATCCAAATCTGAAGCTTCTGGTAAAAAGTCACTTCCAAAACTTAAAGGCATTGTGATCAAAGAAAGGACACATACTGAAGCAACATTGGCTAGATCACAACCACAGATAGATCCAAGATCCAAGGGTAAAGAAAAGGTTGGTGAACCTATCAAGGTTTATGTACCTCCTGAGGATGAAGAAATTACTGATGAAAAGGATGATCTTGCTCTGACTTCAAGAAGAGTTCTTAAAACAACCTCTGACATGGCTCAAGTTGTTCAGAGTCAAGAAATTGTAAGTTCTGATATTCAGAAGAAACAAGTAACCTCTGACATAGCTCAAGTTAACTTGATATCAGAAAATAGATCAAAGATACTCCTACCAGGATTCACTAAAGCAAAACAGACTCAATCTTTGAAGACTACTGTAAGTGGTTTTGAAGCAAGAGTAGTTACTGGAAAGGAAGCAAGAGATAAAACTGGATTGGGAAGTGCTGATGAAAGAAGAGTACACAACACTACCAATGATCCAACTTCCTTGAGTGAACCAGGTATTGGAGTAACTCCTGAGAGATTGAATCAACTGGAATCTGTACAGATGGTTTACCATACCTACTTGAAAGAATACATCATGTTGTATTTCATGACAGATGGTAGGGTTTATCACATAAGACAAAATGCCATTCCATTGAAGTATTTTGAAGAATTGGAGCATGTACTTTTCTTACTTCAAGTGGATGACAGAATAACAGGGACTGCTGCAAACTACTTAAAAGAACAGATTCAGAGACAGAAAAGGCTTTATTCTGTTAAGTCTGACAGCATGTATATTCCAAAGTACAGAGATCACAATGGTGATATTGTTGATATGAAGCCTAATACTGCACAGATCAGAACATATCTTGGTATTAAGGGACTTGAATTCAATCTAGAGTCTGACAAAGCTTATGTCATAAGACTAGATCAGGAGTTGAGAAAAGCAAAGATCAATGATCTCAGAGCTGCAATATATCAAACTGGTGAAGATACTGCAGAGCTTAAAGATGTCAAAAGGAGAATGATTGATGAACTCAGATATGCTGAGAAATGTTTGTTGAAGAACTATCTCAGAACAACTCCTGACATCAGAGAGATCAGAAAATGATGAAGCCAAGTTGAAGATCTACAACTGCTTAAATTCTGATATTTATACAGACTGAAGTTGTTATCAGAAGTTGAAATTGGTAAAAGCTTTAAGGACTGTAAGTCGTAGTTATCTAGTCTAATTCTCATGCATTTGTACTTAATGTTTTTGACATCATCAAATATCTGTTAAACTTGTATATTATGTTAATTTACAAGTTGGGGGAGATTGTTAGATATATTTGATAATGTCATGGCTAATATATTTTATGTTTAGATTTCAGATCTTACTTGAACAGGATAAATCAGTACTTAACTGTTGATCAGTACTTATACTGGAAGTCAGGACTTAAGGGATATCAGTACTTATGTTATCAGGAGATAATCATCAGAAGATAGATATCAGAACTTAAGTGATGAAGGACGATCAGATAAGGACAGTAGCTGATTAAAGGAAAGAAGATCAAGATAAATATAAGAAGAGATATGCATGAAGAAGGAATTCTGTAAAGAATGGAATACTTGGAGGAAAAGATATCTGATTGATATATTTTAGGAAGCAGAATTATATTCCATATCAATTAGCGATTATCTTGTAACTGTGTAGTATATATGTAATATCCGGGATATATCGTGTAATTATTTTTGCTATTATATAATTATTATGTGTGTTCAGTATCTATTCTGTGAGTTAGTTGTTAATTGTTATCTGTACTTGAATATTCAAAAATAATATTAATTGAGTATTTTAATTTTTATATGTCCAAAATAAAATATAGATAATTGTCATATCTTCCTAATTATTTTTATGTTGGTTTATGGATTTATAAGAATCATATGAAATTTCTAAAATCTTTTTCCGGGTAATTAAAATCTATTTTATAAAAACGGGAACCAACCGACGTCAACCGTTGTTACGTTTTTGGAACCCGAAACTCTTTCGAGAACTCCTTCCTAACCTAATTGTAATATTCCGAGCATATTTCATGTTTCGACTTTTTCGATCCGGCATACGGTTTGTCCTGCGCGGGTCCCGGCGCAACATTTTCGATACAATATTCGTTTCGGTAAATCAATAAAACCCGTATTTTCGATAAACGAGAGCTTTTTATTAAACTATCCCAATTATCACTTCGTAATACGTGTAACCAGGTGCTGAGACTAAGACCGCAGTACAAATTGTACTGATTTGGATAATTATCCCGAAAACCGATACCGTTTGGATCAGTTTTTACAGATAAACGTACTGTTTTATATCCGGAATAATCCAACGGGATACAAATTTTCCGTAATTATAAATAGCCTTTTTCCGTATTTTATTTCGTATCAAAATCATTTGCAGATAGTTAATTATATAATTTTCAGAGAAAAACCCTAATTACATAAACTGTTCTAAGAATCAAACAGCAAAACGAAGGCGTTACCGATCTCTGTTTTTAAAGCTTGAGTAACCAAAACGAAGGATTTGAGGTGTTCTATCAGATTCTGAGCTTTGTTTCACTGCAGAAATCAAGGTTATTTTTCTAAAAATTTATTTATTTTTGAATTTATTTTATTAAAAATATGAATTTTTGTTCGGATGATTGTTTGTATGATTTGATGATTGCATGTTGTAGAGCTTGTTTTCCTGATGATTTTTATATGTCATACGTCTGATTTGGAGTTCAATAACATGCTCAAAAGTGGGTTTAATTTTCGAATTTCAAAATTAGGGTTTATAACCCGTATGAATGTTCCTAATTGAAATTTGGGGGTTTCTTATTCTGTGATAGATTGATGTTGTGTTATAGTAGGTTGTGTTCTCTGTGAAATTTGCAATCTAGTCGTATAAGTCTCATGAACCAACAAGGTCTGTAGAGAAGGGAGTTGTGTTTTGAAGTTTTCCGATGTTCGCCGAAACCTGGAAAACTTCACGGCCAAATTCCGGCCAACTCAGGGATTGTTAGGATGAATTGATTGCATTGTTGTGTTCCTGATGTTGTGTAGATGTGATCTGGAGCTTGTGGTAAGGTGAGGAGGTCGGAATCGTGTTCTCCGGCGAACCCGACTGTTTTCCAGCGACGGGGTGTAAAAATTGTAGTTTGGTCCGTGGACTTTTGGGGACGATACAGTTAAGTCCCTGAAGTTTCCAGACTTTGCAAATTTAGGATTCCTGTTTATAAAATGTTTAAAAATCATATTTCCTATTTATTTTTATTATAAAAATTCGTTTTTAATTTCTTAAAATTCTAAAAATTATTATTTTAATTCTGAAAATTATTTTTAATTCATAAATAAATCTAAATTAATTAGTTAATTAATTTCAGTTAATTTATAATTGATTAATTGGTCAATTAATTCGAAAATTAATTGATGAATTGATTTAATTAATTATTAATTGATTTTAATTAATTATTTAATTAGATTTAATTATTTAAAAATGATTTAAAAATTCCGAAAAATAGTTTCGAGCTTTAAAATATTATTCTAAATTATTTTCAAGGCTCGATAATTATTCTAAAATTGTTTCGGAGCCAGAATTGGCCAACCGAACCCTGTTTATTAACCCGAAATTGATCCAATGACCCGTTTTAATTCCGAAAAATGTTTTAAAACTCATTTTAAATACCAGGAAGCCTATTTATGACCCGAGACTTCTTTATAAATGATATATCATTGATTACGTGATGTATTATATGCTATATGTGACTTGTTAATTGACAATCGGTCTATATATTCTGTGTTTACTTGATTATTGCATATTCTGTTATTATGCTAGAATTGGATTGTTTTTATAAAATTGTGGACCAGATTCGTGGTCAGACCATATAATGGTCAAGTTAGGCCAATGTGTGCCTTGGATCCAGTAGTTAGAGCAATGCTGTGTGCCTTGCTCGGGGTTAGTGCGTGACTGATCAGCAGCCTAACCTTGGTATTTAAATTAAAAGTATAATATCCAATTCTAAATCCTAATCCATTGTTCACTTGATATCATAATCATAGTCACCTGATGATCATTATTCTCAGTTTTGTCATTGTGACTTGCTGAGCTAGTTAGCTCATTTGTGCGATGTTGTTTATATTCTTTCCAGTTAAAAAGGAACCAGTTGGTAAAGAGGATCCCCAGTCCAGCGCGAGAGCTAGGGGTTCAGGTTGAGAAAGCTGAGCTAGTAGGCTTCTTTTGGAATAATTTAAGTTTGTAAAAGTTTGTAATAATGTTTAATACTCAGTTTGAATTTGAAATAGTTGGGATTTGAACGGTTTGTAATATATTAGTGTGTTTGGCTTGTGTGCATACTTTAACTTGTTGCGGTCCGTGGTGGTTGGTAAGTAGGGTCACTGCATATATTATTATTATCTTTATTATTGCCATAAACAGGTTATAATTAAGGTGTGTGTGTGGACCCCAAACTTCTGACCCAGGTTTGGAGGGCGCCACAGGTTTGGTATCAGAGCTACAGGTTATAAGTCACTGACACAAGCCTAGGTTGACGGGAATGGGTAGAGGGATAGGATTAGAAGTAAGGTATAGGATGATAGAACGTCGAGAGGTTGAGTGTTATGGTATAACCGGTATTAGTATAGGTTGCGTCGTGGTACGAGATTCTTAAATTACGATATGATTTCAGATAGCAGAGATGGCCGACTCTTTTATTCCCGTATCAGCTGATCACTCAGAGCCTTCAGTTGGAGTGCCGTTTTCGGATCCACGTCCTGTTGTTCCACCAGCATTGGCTATTCTACCTCCACCGGTGTTGCAGCCCGTACCATTGCAGGCTATTCCACCTCCAGGCATGAGGCCACTTGTTAGAGGACCCCCACCTGCTGATTCAGGCTTTACTAGTCATTCAGTCACAGGAGTACCTTTCCAGTTCTCTTCCTATCCTGTCCCATATCATCAGTTTGAGGCTTGCCTTATGGAGCAGCGATTCCTACAAGGTCAGATCCAGGAGTTATTGCATATCATGCGTACCAGAGAGATGGGGAGTGGTGAGAGGCGACTTAGGGAGAGGCTCCAGGCATTTCGTAGAGCAGCTGCTGTGAGGATTGCTGAGGCTACACATGAGGACATCACCCCTGATTTCCTAGTGGAGTGGGCTAAGTGGGTTCTAGAGGAGCTTGAGGAGATAGGAGGTCCAGATTTGCCATGAGTCAGAGATTCAGAGATGGAAATGCTAAGCAGTGTTGTTATGATTATGTAATATGGACAGTAGTGTGTAGTGTGTATCAGAAGACTTTTGAGTTGTATTTATAGACTAGCGATGCTGACTAGTGAGTAGGTTGTTGTACCCTTTTTGTTTTTACTTTCGAAGCGTCTTTACGCTTGTACTACCCTAAAACTTTTGATCTATATATCAGTACCTTTTCCTTTCCAACACTGCCATTTACTTTATTGCACCTGTTTTACTTTACCTTATTTATTGCACCAGTTATACCCTGTGATACCATGTGCCCTGTTTTCCATAACTGTTTATATTCTGTAAAGAAGCATGCAATTTATTTAGTCACAACTGTTTTCAAAAAGAAATATTTCTGTTTTGCAAAACTATTCTTTTATGTAAAAGATTGATTCAAAAGCTAAATAAGTTGATTGATTCTTTACAGAAAATGCCTCCCAGAAGAAATACCCGCACCAACACCCAGAATGAAGAAACCAACAACAATAATAACCAAGATGATACAACCCAGAATGTGAACCCAGGACCCATGGACCCAGCAATAGCCCAGATTCTTCAAATCTTGGCCCAACAAATAGTTCACCTGGCACAACAATAACAAAGACAGACCAATCCCCAGGTAACTTTCAAAACTTTTCAGGCAATAAACCCACCAGAATTCAAGGGTTCCTTAGAGCCAATTGAAGCAAATGTTTGGTTAAAAGAAATAGAAAAGGCATTTGCCTTAGTGAAAGTGAAAGAGGAACAGAAGGTTGAGTTTGCAAGTTACTATCTGAAGAATGAGGCCACCTATTGGTGGGAAATGGTGAAGACATTGGAAGGCATAGATATTATTAGTTGGGAAAGGTTCAAGGAATTGTTTTTAGAAAAGTATTTTCCTCAGTTTGTTCAGGATCAAATGGAGCTGAAGTTTTTAGAGTTAAAGCAAGGGAATATGTCGGTAACAGATTATGAGGGTAAATTTAAGGAATTGTCAAGATATGTGCCGTCGTATGTTGATACTGATAGGAAGAAAGCTAAAAGATTCCAGCAAGGTTTGAAACCATGGATCAGAGGGAAGGTAGCCATTTTTGAATTGGATACCTATGCAGGAGTGGTACATAAGGCTATGATTGCAGAGACGGAGAGTGAGATGTTCCAGAAGGAAAAGGAAAGCAAGAAAAGGAAAGTTGAAGGAAGTGAGGGTCAGTCACAAACAGGGAAGTTTTCAAACTTTAAGAAGGGCAAGTTCCAGCCAGGGAGAAATTTTAATTTCAGAAGATAAAATGCAGGAGACGGAGGCCAGGGCAACCGTCCAGCTAATGTGAATCAGCCGAATCAGTTGAGATTAACTTTTCCAGATTGTCAAGTTTGTGGAAAGAAGCATGGAGGAGTTTGTAACAAATTGAATGTGGTATGTTTTAAATGCAACCAGAAAGGGCACTATTCAAGGGAGTGCCGAAATCAGCCAGCAAGAGAGCCAGCAAATAAGGATCAACCTATCCGGAATCTAGCGGTGAAAGTTCCAGTCATTGGATTTACATGCTTTAAATGTGGGAAGCCAGGACATATGGCCAGGGATTGCAAGACACCAGCCCCAGTCAGTAATGCATTGAGAATAATGGGATCTACCCCAGCAGTAAATGAGACTCCAAGGGCTAGAGTTTTCGACATGTCAGTGAAGGATGCTATCCAGGATACAGATGTCGTGGCAGGTACGCTTAATGTGAATTCTTTATGTGCCAAAGTGTTAATAGATTCGGGAGCAACTCGATCGTTTGTTTCACAAGATTTTGTTAGTAAATTAAATTGTCCAGTTGAGTGCTTAAATTAAATAATGACTGTGGAGTTAGCAAATCAAGAACGTGTAACTGTGAACCAAGTTTGTGGAAATTGTGAGATTGAGATTTCTGGTAGTAAGTTTTGTGTAAATTTGATACCATTTAAGTTAGGAGAATTTGATGTGATATTAGGGATGGATTGGTTATCTAAGCATGATGCTCAGATAGATTGTCGAAATAAGAAAGTAATGGTGAAAATGCCAGACGAAAGAATAGTAACGTTCAAGGGACAGAAGCAGGTAAAGAAGTTCTTAACGATGATTCAAGCCAAGAAGTTACTACGGCAAGGATGCGAGCATTTCGTAGCATACGTGATTGACAAAAGTCAGGAGCCAGCAAAACTTGAAGATATCCCAGTAGTGAATGAATTTCCAGACGTATTTCCCGATGAATTGCCAGGACTTCCTCCAGATAGAGAAATTGAATTTGCGATCGACTTAGCACCTGGAACAGAACCAGTATCCAAGGCCCCGTACAGAATGGCGCCTGTTGAGATGAAAGAGCTAGCAAAGCAATTGCAGGAATTGTTAGAGAAAAGAGTAATCAGACCCAGCGTATCCCCGTGGGGAGCCCCGGTATTATTTGTCAAGAAGAAAGATGGAAGCATGAGACTGTGCATCGACTATAGGGAGCTCAACAAGCTGACAATCAAGAACAAGTATCCGTTACCCAGAATCGATGATCTGTTTGACCAATTGAAGGGAGCCAAGTACTTCTCAAAAATTGATTTAAGATCGGGATATCATCAACTAAAGATCAAGCCAGAAGATATACCAAAGACAGCTTTCAGAACAAGGTATGGGCATTACGAGTTTTTAGTGATGTCTTTTGGATTGACCAATGTCCCGGCAGCGTTTATGGACCTGATGAATAGAATTTTCAAAGAGTATTTGGATAAGTTTGTTATTATGTTTATAGACGATATTTTAATCTATTCAAAGACGGAAGATGATCATGCGGAACATGTGAGAACGGCTTTGGAGATTTTAAGGAAAAAGAAGTTATATGCTAAATTCTCGAAGTGTGAGTTTTGGCTACAAGAAGTTCAGTTCTTAGGACACATAGTCAGTAACGAAGGGATCAAAGTGGACCCGGCAAAGATCGAAGCAATTACGAATTGGGAGAGACCGAGAACACCTACTGAGGTAAGAAGTTTCTTGGGATTGGCAGGATATTATCGACGATTTGTTCAGAATTTCTCAAGGATTGCCACACCATTAACAAAGCTTACACGAAAGAATGAAAAGTTTATATGGAACGACAAGTGCGAAGAAAGTTTCCTGGAGTTGAAGCGGAGATTAATCACGGCACCTGTTTTGTCACTTCCAGACGATCAAGGGAATTTTGTAATTTATAGCGATGCTTCTCATAAAGGACTAGGATGTGTTTTAATGCAGCATGAAAAGGTGATTGCGTATGCGTCAAGACAATTGAAACCACACGAACAAAAGTATCCTACTCATGACTTGGAGCTAGCAGCTATAGTTTTTGCTTTAAAGATTTGGAGACATTATTTGTATGGAGAAAAGTGTGAGATTTTCACGGATCACAAAAGTTTGAAATATATATTTACCCAGAAGGAACTTAATATGAGGCAAAGGAGATGGTTAGAATTGATCAAGGATTATGATTGCTCGATCAATTATCATCCCCGTAAGGCGAACGTTGTAGCAGATGCGTTAAGTCGGAAGAAGAAGTTAAATGTATTATCCGTACCTGAAGAGATATATAAAGAATTCAAAAATTGGAATTGGAGATTAGAGTTTGCGAACCTGAGGAAGCGAAAGTGTACAGTATGACTTTCCAGCCGGAGTTGTTGGAGAAAATAAAGAAATGTCAGAAAAAATGTAATGGATCAAGATATAAATCGTTTGGTAGGTGAAGAATTATGCACGTAAAAGGATGATCAAGGCATTTTGAGATTTTCATCTAGAATCTGGATTCCACCAGTGACGAATGAAATTTTACAAAAAATACATAGTTCAAGATATTCCATCCATTTAGGGAGTACCAAAATGTATAGAGATTTAAAGAAGAATTATTGGTGGCCAGATATGAAGAGGGAAATTGCGGAATGGGTTAGCAAATGTTATACCTGTCAGAGAGTTAAAGCAGAGCATCAAAGACCAAGCGGATTGCTACAGCCATTGGAGATTCAAGAGTGGAAGTGGGAACATATTACCATAGATTTCATAGTTGGTTTACCAAGGACAAGGGCTAATCATGATGCCATTTGGGTTATAATGGATAGACTTACCAAGTCAGCTCATTTTCTATCTATAAATGAAAGATTTTCGCTCGACAAGTTGGTCCATATGTACCTAAAAGAAATTGTAGTTCGTCATGGAGTTCCAGTGTCTATTGTATCTGATCGAGATCCAAGGTTTAATTCAAGATTCTGGAAGAGTTTTCAAGAATGTTTTGGAACAAGACTGAATATGAGTACAACTTATCACCCCCAAACGGATGGCCAAAGTGAAAGAACGATCCAGACAATCGAGGATATGTTACGTGTTTGTGCGATTGATTTCAAAGGAAGTTGGGACGAACATTTACCTCTGGTAGAGTTTGCTTACAACAACAGTTATCATGCCAGCATTGGAATGCCACCCTATGAAGCCCTTTATGGACGCAAATGTAGATCTCCAATATATTGGGACGAAGTAGGAGAACGCAAGATACTTGGACCTGAACTGGTACAGCAGACAAAGGAAGTTGTTGAACTTATCCAGAAAAGATTAATAGCCGCTCAAAATCGTCAGAGGAAATATGCAGACCAATCAAGGAAAGACAGGGAATTTGAAGAAGGAAGCTTGGTATTACTGAAAGTATCACCATGGAAAGGACTAACGAGGTTTGGAAAGAAAGGGAAGCTAAGCCCAAGATATGTCGGACCTTTTGAGATCCTAAAGCGCGTTGGCAAAGTAGCTTACGAATTGGCGTTACCTCCGCACATGGAGCACATTCACAATGTTTTTCATGTATCGATGCTTAAGAAATATAATCCAGACTCCAGGCATGTAATAGAATATGAGCAAATAGAACTTCAAGCAGATTTATCATATGTAGAGAGTCCGATAGAGATTCTAGAAGAAAGAGAGAAAGTGTTGAGAAATAAAGTGGTAAAGTTAGTAAGAGTATTGTGGAGAAACCCAAAGGTTGAAGAGTCAACCTGGGAGTTAGAAAGTGATATGAGAGAAAGATACCCTTATTTGTTTTCTTAGAGATTCTGAGGATAGAATCCTTTTAAGGGGGGAAGGATGTAATATCCGGGATATATCGTGTAATTATTTTTGCTATTATATAATTATTATGTGTGTTCAGTATCTATTCTGTGAGTTAATTGTTAAGTGTTATCTGTACTTGAATATTCAAAAATAATATTAATTGAGTATTTTAATTTTTATATGTCCAAAATAAAATATAGATAATTGTCATATCTTCCTAATTATTTTTATGTTGGTTTATGGATTTATAAGAATCATATGAAATTTCTAAAATCTTTTTCCGGGTAATTAAAATCTATTTTATAAAAACGGGAACCAACCGACGTCAACCGTTGTTACGTTTTTGGAACCCGAAACTCTTTCGAGAACTCCTTCCTAACCTAATTGTAATATTCCGGGCATATTCCATGTTTCGACTTTTTCGATCCGGCATACGGTTTGTCCTGCGCGGGTCCCGGCGCAACATTTTCGATACAATATTCGTTTCGGTAAATCAATAAAACCCGTATTTTCGATAAACGGGAGCTTTTTATTAAACTATCCCAATTATCACTTCGTAATACGTGTAACCAGGCGCTGAGACCAAGACCGCAATACAAATTGTACTGATTTGGATAATTATCCCGAAAACCGATACCGTTTGGATCAGTTTTTACAGATAAACGTATTGTTTTATATCCGGAATGATCCAACGGGATACAAATTTTCCGTAATTATAAATAGCCTTTTTCCGTATTTTATTTCGTATCAAAATCATTTGCAGATAGTTAATTATATAATTTTCAGAGAAAAACCCTAATTACATAAACTGTTCTAAGAATCAAACAGCAAAACGAAGGCGTTACCGATCTCTGTTTTTAAAGCTTGAGTGAACAAAACGAAGGATTTGAGGTGTTCTATCAGATTCTGAGCTTTGTTTCACTGCAGAAATCAAGGTTATTTTTCTAAAAATTTATTTATTTTCGAATTTATTTTATTAAAAATATGAATTTTTGTTCGGATGATTGTTTGTATGATTTGATGATTGCATGTTGTAGAGCTTGTTTTCCTGATGATTTTCATATGTCATACGTCTAATTTGGAGTTCAATAACATGCTCAAAAGTGGGTTTAATTTTCGAATTTCAAAATTAGGGTTTATAACTCGTATGAATGTTCTTAATTGAAATTTGGGGGTTTCTTATTCTGTGATAGATTGATGTTGTGTTATAGTGGGTTGTGTTCTCTGTGAAATTTGCAATCTAGTCGTATAAGTCTTATGAACCAACAAGGTCTGTAGAGAAGGGAGTTGTGTTTTGAAGTTTTCCGATGTTCGCCAGAAACTGGAAAACTTCACGGCCAAATTCCGGCCAACTCAGGGATTGTTAGGATGAATTGATTGCATGGTTGTGTTCCTGATATTGTGTAGATGTGATCTGGAGCTTGTGGTAAGGTGAGGAGGTCGGAATCGTGTTCTCCGGCGAACCCGACTGTTTTCCGGCGACGGGGTGTGAAAATTGCAGTTTGGTCCCTGGACTTTTGGGGACGATACAGTTAAGTCCCTGAAGTTTCCAGACTTTGCAAATTTAGGATTCCTGTTTATAAAATGTTTAAAAATCATATTTCCTATTTATTTTTATTATAAAAATTCGTTTTTAATTTCTGAAAATTCTAAAAATTATTATTTTAATTCTGAAAATTATTTTTAATTTATAAATAAATCTAAATTAATTAGTTAATTAATTTCAGTTAATTTATAATTGATTAATTGGTCAATTAATTCGAAAATTAATTGATGAATTGATTTAATTAATTATTAATTGATTTTAATTAATTATTTAATTAGATTTAATTATTTAAAAATGATTTAAAAATTCCGAAAAATAGTTTCGAGCTTTAAAATATTATTCTAAATTATTTCCAAGGCTCGATAATTATTCTAAAATTGTTTCGGAGCCAGAATTGGCCAACCGAACCCTGTTTATTAACCCGAAATTGATCCAACGACCCGTTTTAATTCCGAAAAATGTTTTAAAAATCATTTTAAATACCAGAAAGCCTATTTATGACCCGAGACTTCTTTATAAATGATATATCATTGATTACGTGATGTATTATATGCTATATGTGACTTGTTAATTCACTATTGGTCTATAGATTCTGTGTTTACTTGATTATTGCATATTCTGTTATTATGCTAGAATTGGATTGTTTTTATAAAATTGTGGACCAGATTCGTGGTCAGACCATATAATGGTCAAGTTAGGCCAATGTGTGCCTTGGATCCAGTAGTTAGAGCAATGCTGTGTGCCTTGCTCGGGGTTAGTGCGTGACTGATCAGCAGCCTAACCTTGGTTTTTAAATTAAAAGTATAATATCCAATTCTAAATCCTAATCCATTGTTCACTTGATATCATAATCATAGTCACCTGATGATCATTATTCTCAGTTTTATCATTGTGACTTGCTGAGCTAGTTAGCTCATTTGTGCGATGTTGTTTATATTCTTTCCAGTTAAAAAGGAACCAGTTGGTAAAGAGGATCCCCAGTCCAGCGCGAGAGCTAGGGGTTCAGGTTGAGAAAGCTGAGCTAGTAGGCTTCTTTTGGAATAATTTAAGTTTGTAAAAGTTTGTAATAATGTTTAATACTCAGTTTGAATTTGAAATAGTTGAGATTTGAATGGTTTATAATATATTAGTGTGTTTGGCTTGTGTGCATACTTTAACCTGTTGCGGTCCGTGGTGGTTGGTAAGTAGGGTCACTGCATATATTATTATTATCTTTATTATTGCTATAAGCAGGTTATAATTAAGGTGTGTGTGTGGACCCCAAACTTCTGACCCGGGTTTGGAGGGCGCCACAATATAAACACAGATATAGGGTTTACACTATAAGTGTTATCATTATTAGAAAAGATTATTCATTGTAACCCTAGCAGCTCTCGTGATATTTGTTCATCACTGAGAGGTAACAGTTCCATACTGTAACAGAGTTTATTGTTTCAATAAAGTTTGTTTTCTGTTACTTAGGTTCTTAAAGTTCGATTTGAGTGTACTATACACTGTATTCACCCCCTCTACAGTGTGTGTGTGTGACCTAACACGTAGTGATATTGATTGAAGCATCTCGGAGTAGACAAAGGAAGAAGGCAGATTTGTATCGAGGGAGAGTATGAATATAGAAATAGGATCAATAGGGTTAGAAAAAGTGTTGGATATATTTGAGATGTCATGTCTAATATGTTTCATGTTTAGTTTTCAGATCTTAACAAACAGGAAATATCAGTTCTTACTGGAACAGGACTTATTGGAAGTCAGGACTTAAGGATATCAGGACTTAGATTATCAGAAGATAATATCAGAAGATGGATATCAGAACTTAAGTATTGGAGGACTAACAGTTAAGGAAAGAAGCTGATTCACAGGAAAGAAGATCGAGACTAATACAAGAAGAAGATATGCATGGAAAGAGTTAGGGGACTAGAAGAATTATGTAAGATATTTGGTTGATATATTTTAGGAGACATAATTATATTCCATATCAACTAAAAGTTATCTTGTAACTGTGTGTCTATATAAACACAAACATAGGTTTACTCTATAAGAGTTATGATCATCGAGAAGATCATATATTGTTACCTAGCAGCTCTCGTGATATTTGTTCATCACTGAGAGAGAACAGTTCCATTGTAACAGAGTTTATTATATCGAATATATCTGTTTTCTGTTACTTGTGCTTTAAATCGATTTGATTGTATTATACACTGTATTCAACCCCCTTCTATAGTGTTGTGTGACCTAACAAGTGGTATCAGAGCAGAACTATTAACACACATACAATAAAGATCCAAAACAATCATGTTTGAAGAAGCAGAAAATACAACCAAGCCCGCCAAAACTGAAGAAACTCCAAAGACTCAAACCCATCTTCGATATGAGACTATCAAGGTTCCCATGTTGAGACCTTCTGAGTATCCTATATGGAAAGTGAAGATGGCTATGTTTCTGGAAGCTACAGATCCAGAATACCTTGACAGAATTTATGAAGGACCACATAAGACAACCAAGCTCTCTGTTATAGTTGTAGATCAGCCAGCAAAGACCATACCAAAGGAGAAAAGTGAATACACGGCTGAAGATATGTCATCTATTGCCAAGGATGCAAAGGTAAGGCATTTGCTGCATAGTGCCATTGATAATGTCATGTCAAATAGGGTAATTCAATGCAAGACTGCAAAGGAGATATGGGATGCTTTGGAGACAAGGTGTCAGGGAACTGATGCAATCAAGAAAAACAGGAGGACTGTACTCACTCAAGAGTATGAGCACTTTGACTTGAAAAGTGATGAGTCATTAACTGACTTATATGACAGATTTGTCAAACTCTTGAATGATCTATCACTGGTGGACAAGGAATATGACATTGAAGATTCAAATCTAAAATTCCTTTTAGCTCTTCCTGAAAGTTAGGATTTGAAAGCTACTATTATAAGAGGTAACTATGCTCTTGATGAAACTACTCTTGATGAAATTGATGGAATGCTCAAGACTTATGAACTTGAGATGGATCAAAGAAGCAAGAGACATGGGAGAAAGTCAAGAACAATTGCTCTTAATGCTGAAGAAGAATCCCCCAAAGTGGCTGTCTTAAAGAAAGGAAAAGGAAAGGCTCTTATCATAAAGTCTGATTCAGAATCATCAAGTTCTGATGATGATGATTCAGAAACTGAAAGTCTACCTGAAGTAGATGCCGATGAAGAGATGATGAAGCTGTGTGCTCTTATGGTGAAGGGTATCACAAAGATAGCCTACAGGAAATTCAGAAGAGGAAAGAAGTTTTCTAGGAAAGGTAGAAGTTCTGATAAGAAGGGCTTCAGAAAAACTGAAGGCAAAGGAGGAAAGTCTGACAGAGGAGATCACTCAAATGTCAAATGCTACAACTGTGGTGAGAAAGGCCACATATCTCCTGACTACAAGAAAGGAAAGAGTGATAAAGGCAAGGCTCTTGTCACAAAGAAGAAAAGCTGGTCAGACACCTCAGATTCTGAAGATGAGGAGAACTATGCCTTGATGGCAAATGCTGATAGCAGTTTAGATGCTGCTGAGTTAAGGGTACCTCAAACAACTTATGCCTTTCATACTGATGATATTACTGAGTTGAGATTATATCTTAAAACCATGTTTATTAGCTATAGAGATCAAAATTTAACATGTGAAAGATTAACTTCTGAAAATCTTGCTTTTAAAAAGAGGAATGATTATTTAGAAAAAGAGTTAGTTATGTTCCATCAAACTCAGAAGGATAGATATGATGCTTTCTATGTAAGAGATGAAGTGCTAAAAATGAATAAATCTCTAAAAACTGAGTTAGAAAAGGAGAGAGAGATTATCAGGACTTGGACTAACTCTGGCAGAACAACTCAGGATATACTAAGTAGTGGAAACTGGAAAGAGGGCTTAGGTTATGGAGATGAGAAAAGTGAAAAAGGAACGGAACAAGTTAAGCCAATTATTGTTAAACAGACTACTAAGCCAAAGGTAAATCCTGTTAAATTTGTAGCTAAAACTGTAAAGTCTAATTCTGAAAAGATGAAAGATATTGAGACAGAAGTGATAGTAGAGTCAACTTCTGACAAATTAGAACAGGATAAACCAACTGAAGTTAACATAGGCTTAATGACAAAGAAGCAGCTTAAACATAAGCTGAAAGAGATTACCAGTGTAAACAAGGTAAAGGTAGCTAGGAAAAATAGGAATGGAAAGGAATGTGTGAATAAAAGTAACAATTATATGCCTGTTCCTAATGCTCCTAGAAAGAAATGCTATAACTATGGAAACTCTAACCATCTGGCTTCTTTTTGCAGGAAGAATAAAAATATAAACTCCTTACCTTCTAAGTCAGGAGTTAAGAGTCAGTCTGTTAGATTTAAGCCACAAAATCCTTGTTTTCATTGTGGTAGTATATGGCATTCCATTTATACTTGTAAGGAATATCATAGTTTGTACTATGACTATTATCAGATAAAACCTTCTTTAAAGAAAGTTGCTTTAATTCCTTCTAGTGTAAAGTATGATGCAAAATTTGATACTGTTAATACTAAAATTGTTAGCATAAACTCTGATGTTAAATCCGCTGTAAATGTTAACAAACTTAAAAAGGCCAAAGGATCCAAGCATGTCTGGGTCCTTAAAACTAACCATTAGTGGTCTTTGTGATTGCAGGGCAACATGAAGAACATCCTAGTTCTGGACAATGGATGTTCAGAAAATATGACTGGAAATAAATCCCTGCTATCAGATTTTTTGGAGAAAGCTGGACCAGAAGTTTCTTATGGAGATGGCAACATTGGAAAAACTCTGGGATATGGCAAAATCAATCTTGGGAATGTCATTATTGAACAAGTAGCTCTTGTCTCAGGACTTAAACACAATCTGTTGAGTATAAGTCAAATATGTGACAGAGGTTATCATGTGGATTTCTTTGAAGAACACTGTGAAGTTATAAGTAATTCAACAGGCAAAGCGGTTCTGAAAGGATTCAGGCATGGTAACATTTATGAAGCCAGACTTTCAACAAGTACTGATGGTCCTACAATCTATCTGTTGAGGAGAGCATCAATTGAAGAAAGCTGGAATTGGCACAAAAAACTCTCTCATTTAAATTTCAACAATATAAATTAGCTTGTAAAGAATGATCTTGTGAGAGGACTGCCAAAAACAGTATTTGCTCCTGATGGCCTTTGTGATTCATGTCAGAAGGAAAAACAAAGAAAATCTTCTTTCAAGAGCAAAACTGAGTCATCAATTCTTGAGCCTTATCACCTACTACATGTTGATCTATTTGGTCCAGTCAATGTCATGTCTATTGCAAAAAAGAAATATGTTATGGTTATAGTGGATGAGTTCACAAGGTACACTTGGGTGTACTTCTTGCACAAGAAGACTGAAACTGCATCTACTCTAACTGATCATGTCAGACAACTGGATAAATTGATCAAAGATTCTGTTAAAATCATAAGGAGTGATAATGGCACTGAGTTCAAGAATTCAGTCATGGAAGAGTTCTGCAAAGATCATGGAATCAAATAGGAATTTTCTGCACCTGGAACTCCACAACAAAATGGAGTTGTAGAAAGAAAGAATAGGACTCTTATTGAAGCTGCACGGACAATGCTTGATGAAGCAAAGCTACCAACCTATTTTTGGGCTGAAGCTGTGCAGACTGCTTGTTTTACACAAAATGCTACACTTATAAACAAGCATGGAAAAACACCATATGAGATGGTGAAGAAGAAGAATCCAAATCTGAAATACTTTCATGTATTTGGTTGCAAGTGTTTTGTTCTTAAGACTCATCCTGAACAACTGTCCAAATTTGATCTAAAAGCTGATGAAGGAATTTTTGTTGGATATCCACTTTCCACAAAAGCCTTCAGAGTCTACAATTTGAGAACAAGAGTTGTCATGGAATCTATCAATGTCTCTTTTGATGATAAAAAGATTACTGGACTTGAAGATTTTGATGATTATGATCAGCTGAGATTTGAGAATGAAAATTTAAATTCTGACTCTGGAAATTCTGATGACTTAAATCCTGATCCTGTAAGTTCTGATGGATTAAGTTCTGATGTCGTTGAAACTGTGGTAACAACTCCAAATGAAAATGCACCTGTCCATGGGGAGCAAGCTGAAGAAACTACCACATCTCAAGACTCTCAAGAAGCATCAGAACCTGCCACTGGCTCTTTAAGTTCTGATTCATCTAGTTCTGATGAGCCAAATTCTGATAATTCTGGAAGCTCTGATTCTTCAACTCCTGAAAAATCAAATTCAATTTCTGAAGTCTCAGAGAGCATAACTACAGGGGGAGCATCAGATAATGCTGATGGAGACAGCATGGATCATGGGGGATGATCCAGTTCTAGAGATCAATTTCTATCTGCAAGGAAATGGACTAAAGGACATACACCTGATCTAATCATTGGAGATCCCGAAGCAGGTGTCAAAACTAGAACTGCAACTTCAAATGAATGTCTCTATCATTCTTTTCTATCTCAGATTGAACCAAAGAAAGTGGAAGAAGCTCTTCAAGATGCTGATTGGGTGCAAGTAATGCAGGAAGAGTTAAATGAATTTGAAAGAAATAAAGTCTGGACCCTAGTGCCAAGACCAAAGAACAGATCAGTTGTTGGTATAAAATGGGTGTTCAAAAACAAAACTGACAGTGATGGCATAATTATAAGAAATAAAGCAAGACTGGTTGCTAAAGGCTACTCTCAACAGGAGGGTACTGATTATGATGAAACATTTGCACCAGTTGCTAGATTAGAAGCCATAAGGATCTTTTAGGCTTATGCTGCTCACAAGAAGTTTAAAGTCTTTCAAATGGATGTAAAAAGTGCTTTTCTCAATGGAGAATTGGATGAAGGGGTATATGTTGAACAACCTCCAGGCTTCGTAGATCCTAAATTTCCCAATCATGTCTACAGGCTTGACAAAGCACTTTATGGCCTTAAGCAAGCTCCAAGAGCATGGTATGAGACTTTAGCTCAATTCCTTCTGGAAAGTGGATTTCACAGAGGCACAATTTGTTAGGAATATATGTATTGGTTTGATGATAAGTTAAACAAAACACTTAAGTAGAAATCTAGTGTTTGTAGCCTCAACGGATAAGACCATCTTGGCTATCCGTTGATGGAGTAGCTTTACTTAGAAATAAGTTTAGTATTGTAGCACATTCCAGTCTCTGTATTTAAGTTATAATTCTTAGAAGTTATGGGAAATTATAAGTCATGTTGACTACTAGTGGATATGCAAATAGGAGGGCTAATTGTAAATATTTCATGCCTTGTAATGTTGTGTAAATGAAGTAGTATCAACTGATAGATTAAAGGCCTTCAACGGATGAGAAACAAAGTTTCAACGGATGTCTCTAAAGCTTCAACGGATAACATCCATCAACGGATGAGTGCATCAACGGATAAAGCTTCAACTGTTAAAGCATCAACGAATGTCACTAAAGCATCAACGGATGAAAGCTTCAACGGATGATCAGTTCTATAGCAGTTGGTAGTGACAATTCATAAGCTGACAGAGGCACATGGGTTGACAGAGATAATTGGAATGTGGTAGCCTCTTGGAGGAATCAAGAAAAAGCAGCATTTCCATTCTGATGCAAACAAGGAAGTATTCAAAGATTCACAGATTATCTTAGATTGCATTGGATAGAGAAATGAAGAAACATGTGAAGAACTATTTTATAATTGTATTATCTTTGTCTTCACTTGTAAACTTGGTGATATATAAACCAAGTTGCGGCTAGTAATTAGACGTGAATTTTCCAGAGCTTTTTAGAAAAACATAGAGAAAAAATCATCTAGTTTGTACTAGGAAGCAGCTGTGATTAATTCTTTGTATCACAGATTTTCTGAAATACACATCTCTGGTGGAACAACAAATCCACCAGAAAAGTTTTTAAAAGCCTTTGTATTCTTTACATTTATGTCTTGAATATACATCTGTCTGTACCTGCTCAAAGCAATTCACACACATCTGTTCATCATACACTTAGCTTTTGAAACTGCTCAAAACTTGAAAAAGTTTTGAGATTTACATTCAACCCCCCTTCTGTAAATCTCATTGTTAGTTCCTTGGGAATAACAATTGGTATCAGAGTAAGCTCTTGACATACAAAGAGTTTAAAGATCTATTCTACTAACATCATGAGTAAGAAGGATATTGGAGTGAAGATTCCAATCCTGGAAAGAGATAATTATCATCACTGGAAAGTGAAGATGCATCTACATCTTCTCTCTCAAGATGAAAGCTACATCAACTGCATTGAGAATGGTCCTTACATCCCTCACAAAGTGGCCACAGCTGCCACTGCCACCGTTGCTGTTGGACAGTCTATTCCCAAGCCAAAAGCAGAATGGACTGATGAAGATATTGAAGAGGTTCACAAGGACAAGAAGGCCATGAACATTCTGTTTAATGGCCTAGACAAATATATGTTTGATAATGTCATTAACAGCCAATCTGCTATGGAAATTTGGGATACTGTACAACTTATCTGTGAAGGTACTGAACAAGTTAGAGAAAACAAAATGCAGCTTCTCATTCAACAATATGAATATTTTCATTCTGAAGAAGGAGAATCATTGAATGATACCTTCAATAGATTTCAGAAACTGTTGAATGGATTGAAGGTTTATGACAGAGTGTACCAAGTCAAGGATTCCAACTTAAAATTTCTGAGGTCTCTACCAAAGGAATGGAAGCCTATGACTGTTTCACTAAGGAATTCTCAAGATTATAAGGACTTCACACTTGAAAGATTATATGGAATTTTGAAGACCTATGAACTTGAGATGGAGCAAGATGAGCTGTTGGAGAAGGGAAAGAGAAAAGGTGGATCGGTTGCACTTGTAGCTGAAAATGAGAAAACTGAAGCCAGGAATGAAGAAAAGACAATGCCAAGTCTCAAAATTGGCACAAGCAAATCAGAATCAAGCAAGAGAAAGGAGCAAACAGCTGAGGATGAAGACAATTCCAGTCAAGATGACTCTGATGATGTTGATGAACATCTGGATTTTCTGTCCAGAAGATTTACAAAGATGAAATTTGAAGAAAAACACTAGAGCAACTAAGCCAAACAAGAACATGGTGGACAAATCTAAGTTCAAGTGTTATAACTGTGGCACAAGTGGACACTTTGCAAGTAAGTGCAGAAAGCCAACTTCTGAAAAGAAGAAATTTGAGCAAGTGGATTACAAAAAGAAATATTTCGAATTGCTCAAACAAAAGGAAAGGGCTTTTCTGACTCAGGAAAATGACTGGGCAGCTGATGGAGCCAATGAAGATGATGATATGGAGTATGTCAACATAGCCCTATTGGGTAATTCTGATGAAAATGAAACTAGTTCATCAAACAACCAGGTAATCACTACTTACCTCTCTCAGCTTTCTAAAAATGAATGCAATGAAGCTATAAATGATATGTCCAATGAATTATATCATTTACGTGTTTCCCTTAAATCACTGGCTAAAGAGAACACGAGAATTAAAGAGAATAATATGTTTTTAAGTGATAGGAATGCTGTGTTAGAGGGTAAGGTAATTGAGCTTGAAAAGATTAAAATCAAATGCTTATCTATTAAGAGTGAACTAGAAGAGTCTGTTAAGAAAGTAGAAGTTCTTTCTAAACAACTAGAATGTGAGCAAGAGGTAATCAAGGCCTAGAAAACATCTAGGGATGTTATTGCTCAAATTGTCAAGGTTCAAGAAATTGAATCACTCTATGAGAATGCCTGGAAGAAAAACAAAAAGGAAATGGAATTAATTGATGGACTGTCAACGGATGTGGAATCAACGAATGATGAAAGTCACCCGTTGAAGGAAGAAAATGAGCATCCGTTGAAGGCTTATCAATTGAAACAGGCAAATGATTCTAAAATGGATAATTTGAAAAATCTCAGTAAGAAGTTTGGTTCAACTTCCAAGAACTTTGTCAAAGAAGAAGCTAGCACATCCAAAGATGCCAGTAAGGTGAATATAGGACACATGACTTTAGATCAGTTGAAAAACAGGCTTAAGTTGGTTGAGGATAAAAAGGAAACTAAAAGAAAATCCAATAGAAATGGGAAGGTAGGGATTAACAAACACAACAACTACACACCTGATAAGTATGCTCCTAGAAAAAGTTGTGTGCATTGTAGTAGTGTTAATCATCTATCTGCTAACTGCAAACCTGTTAAGAATGCTCCCATGCCTTTAACTCCTTCCATGCCTAACATGTCTATGTCACCACTGCATGCTATGCCTGTTATGTCTCAACATAATCCACATGCACATTTTGCAAATATGCCATATGTTAATAATCCTTATTTTGCTGCATTTAGTATGCCTCAAATGCCATACAACATGCCTATGTGGAATAATATGTTTGCACAATCTATGCCATATCATATACAATCAAATGTGCTAAATGATTCTGTGACTAACCCTACACTTCAACCAACTACATCTGAGATCAAGGTTGACTCAAAGTTACCTAAGTCAAAAGGTGCAGGAAGTGTGAAGTCTAGGAAAAAGACTAACAAGGCTGGACCCAAGGAAACTTGGGTACCAAAATCAACTTGATTTGATTTTGTTGTGTGCAGGGAAAAAGAAGGAATCTATGGTACTTGGACAGTGGTTGTTCAAGGCACATGACAAGAGATTTCACCCTGCTCACAGAGTTCAAGGAGAGAGCTGGTCCTAGCATAACCTTTGGAGATGACAACAAAGGGTTCACTATGGGATATGGCTTGATTTCAAAGGAAAATGTCATCATTGATGAAGTTGCATTAGTTGATGGTCTCAAACACAATCTATTGAGCATCAGTCAACTATGCGACAGAGGGAATACTGTTTCCTTCAATTCTGAAGCCTGTGTTGTCACCAGTAAAAAGGACAACAAAGTGGTTCTAACTGGAGTTAGAAAAGGAAATGTGTACTTGGCTGACTTCAACTCTACAGATGCAGAATTAATCACTTATCTTTTCAGCAAAGCAAGTCAAGATGAAAGTTGGCTATGGCACAAGAAGCTGTCCCATTTGAATTTCAAGACAATGAATGATCTAGTCAAAAAGGACTTAGTTAGAGGAATGCCTCTAGTAGAATTATCAAAGGATGGACTGTGTGATGCTTGTCAGAAAAGAAAGCAAAAGAGAGCATCATTCAGTAAGAAGCTTGAATTAGCAATTGATGAACCATAACAACTGCTACATATGGATCTTTTTGGACCAGTCAATGTATTGTCAATTTCAAGGAAAAGATATTGCCTAGTGATTGTAGATGATTTCTCAAAGTTTTCATGGACCTATTTTCTTGGATCAAAGGATGAAGCTAGTGAAATCATTATCAATCATATCAAGCAAGTCAACAACCATCCAGATTTCAAAGTAAGGAATATCAGGAGTGACAATGGAACTGAGTTCGGGAATTCTACCATGAGGTTGTTCTGTGAAGAAAATGGGATCATGCATGAGTTCTCAGCTCCAAGGACTCCATAACAGAATGGTGTGGTGGAAAGGAAGAACAGATCACTAATTGAAGCTGCAAGAACAATGCTTAAAGAGTCAAAACTCCCAACATATTTTTGGGCTGAGGCTGTTAACTGTGCATGTTACACTCAAAATATTTCTCTAATCAATCAGGCAAAAGGCATGACTTCCTATCAATTGTTCAAGAGAAGAAAACCAACCTTAAACTTCCTTCATGTCTTTGGTTGCAAATGCTACATTTTAAGGAACCAACCTAATCACAAAGGCAAGTTTGATGCAAAGGCTGATGAAGGAATATTTGTTGGTTATTCTGCTGGAAAATCATATAGGGTCTAAAATCTAAGAACCAACATTGTTATGGAATCTGTGCATGTTGTGTTTGATGATAAAAAGATTGATGGACTAACAGATGAGGGACATCATGAAGGACTCAAATTTGACAACATTGAGATATATTGTGATGATAGTGAAGATGAGAATGATGGAGAAGACACTTCAAAAAGGATTCAAAATCTGCCTTTGGATAATGCACAAAATGCTGCATCAGTTGAAAGTCATAATTCAGCATCCGTTGAAAGACAAAGTGCATCATCCATTGAAGTACATAATGGAGCATCCATTGATCATAGTTCATCAACGGATAATCAATTTACATCATCAGTTGATAGAACTCCCAGTTCCTTGCAAAGGACCAGTAACTCAGGGGGAGTTTCAATCAATCAACACTCTATCTCACATCATGACAATACCGAGGCAACCTCATCTAGAGCTAATCTACCACCTCAAAGAAAATGGACCAAGAATCATCCTTTTGAACTAATCATTGGTGATGCAACATCTAAGGTGCAAACTAGAAGGGCTACTCAAGATGAATGTCTATACAGTAGTTTTCTATCACAGGACGAACCTAAGAGAGTGGAAGAAGCTCTATTGGATCCAGATTGGATTTTAGCAATGCAAGAGGAGCTAAACCAATTTAAGAGGAACACAGTATGGAAGCCGGTACCCAAGCCAAAGAATAAGAGTTCTATTGACACAAAATGGGTATTCAGAAACAAGATGGATGAAAATGGTATTGTCACAAAGAATAAAGCTAGATTGGTTGCCAAGGGCTACTCTCAGCAAGAGGGAATAGACTTTGATGAGACATTTGCTCCTGTTGCAAGACTTAAAGCCATGAGAATTTTTCTAGCCTATGCAGCCCATGCCAATTTCAAAGTCTATCAAATGGATGTCAAGAGTGCATTTCTGAATGGAGAATTAGAGGAAGAAGTTTATGTGAGCCAACCTCCAGGGTTTGAAGATCCAAATTTTCCAGATCATGTGTATTATCTGTTAAAAGCACTCTATGGACTAAAGCAAGCACCTAGAGCCTGGTATGAGACTTTGTCAAAATTTCTCCTAGATAATTACTTCACAAGAGGTACTGTTGACAAAACTCTTTTCTTTAGAAACGTTAATGGCTCTACAATACTTGTTCAAATTTATGTAGATGATATTATATTTGGTTCTACAGATGATAAACTTTGTAAAAAGTTTGCTAAGTTAATGCAAAGTAAATATGAAATGAGCATGATGGGAGAGCTAACTTATTTTCTTGGTTTACAAGTTAAACAAATTAGTGATGGAATTTTAAATAGTCAAACTAAATATATTTATGATCTTTTAAAGAAGTTTGGCTTAATGGAATGTTCATCTGCAAAAACTCCCATGGCCACTGCCACTAGGCTTGAATTAAACAAGGCTGAATAGTCTGTGGACATTACAAGCTATAGAGGCATGGTTGGTTCACTTCTATATTTAACTGCCAGTAGACCTGATATAATGTTTTCTACATGTCTTTGTGCTAGATTTCAAGCTGATCCTAGAGAATCTCACTTAGTTGCTATTAAAAAAATTTTCAGATATCTCAAAGGGACTCCAAATCTAGGAATTTGGTACCCTAGAGAGTCTGGTTTTGATCTAATTGGCTAGATGCAGATTATGCAGGTTGCAAAATAGACAGGAAAAGTACAACTGGTACCTGTCAATTTCTAGGGAATAAGCTTGTGTCATGGTTCAGTAAGAAGCAAAATTCTGTTTCTACATCAACAGCTGAGGCTGAGTACATTTTTGCTGGTAGTTGCTGTGCACAAATATTATGGATGAGGAATCAGCTATTTGACTATGGGCTAAATGTTGACAAGATTCCAATATTCTGTGACAACACAAGTGCCATTGCCATTACTGAAAATCCAGTGCATCATTCAAGAACCAAGCACATTGACATCAAGTACCACTTCATAAGGGAACATATGATGAATGGTACAGTGGAACTTCATTTTGTTCCAAGTGAAAAACAGATTGCAGACATATTTACCAAGCCACTTGATGAATCAACATTCACAAAATTGGTAAGTGAGCTAGGTATGCTTAATTTTTCCTAAATTCATGTCCTAATTGTAATTTGTTTTGTAGCCTGAAATGAATTTATTGCAAGAATAAAGTTGGCTTTAAGTAAAGTTTATTCTATCAATGGATATTCCCTATCCGTTAAAAGCCAAAATTGTTCTATCAATGGATGTCCATTATCCGTTGAAAGATAACTACAATTCTGGTAATTTTATCCTTCAACGGATAAAACTGTGTTAATCTTCAATGGATAACTGTTTACCTCATTCATTGAAGTGTCACATCAGTCATTTTGAGTGAGTCACAGCCGTTGATTCTATTTACTTAACCGTTGATACATATATATATACACAGTTGTATGTATTTGTATTAAAGGCAGTTTTTAGAATACATACAGTTTTTCTTTTATTCTCAAATGACTGTAATTCACTTAAAAATATTGTTTAATCATTCTCTTTATGTTTTAATTTGAGAAAGTATAAAAGACCCTTTGAATTCTTATTTTCACTTTAAGCTTTCTTGCAATTTTCAAAAGTTTTAACTCTCTTTCTCTCCCAAAACTCTCAACTTTTCTCTGCAACTTCTACCCACAAAAATGGCACCAGTAGTAAAGATAATGTCCCAATCTGGGTTTGTCTATGAGAAAAATAATTTCATAGCTTTGGTGGAAAAGAATGAAGCCCATTCATATTATCACAAGATGATGGACTTCATCAAAAACTGCAAACTGAGCAATGCAATGCTGGAAGCCCCAATGATTTACTGTGAGGTAGTTGAGAAAATGTGGACAACTGCTGAGTTCAACCCCATTGATATGACCATCTCTTTCTCTCTCAAAGGTAAGGATTACTGTATTAACTGTGATGAAATACAGTCCTGTTTTAAATTACCTGAAAACAATGCCATGACACCACTCACTGATAATGATGTATCTTGTATGTTAGATTCCATAGGCTATTCCCTTGATTCTACTAGTTTAGGAAGTATTAAGAGAAAAGGCCTCAGGAAAGAATGGAGTTTTCTTAGCGATGCCTTTATCAAGGTTTTCTCTGGGAAAATTAGTAATTTTGATGCAATAACTTCATCTCTTGTTAATATGCTCTATATGCTGGTTTCTGATAGGTACTTTAATTTTAGCAATTATGTTATGCTAGAATTGGGTACTAGGTTAGGTAACAAGGCTAATAGACCTCATAACATCCACTATGCTAGATTCTTTATGTTATTGGCTAACCATGTTGCTGAAGGTTTGGTCATAAATAATGAGAGTAATAAACTCAAATGCCGGGCACAAGAGAAGAGGGTCCTTGCAGACCTTTTAAGGATTAACCTCAACAGTAAGGTGCCATTGGTATACTTACCAATCATGGATGCACCTCAGGTAAGTGAGGTAAATACTTCTTCAACTCCTACTACTTCCAACCCCATCATTTCTTTGCCTTCAAGTGTGGCCATGAAATCTGTGTTAATGCCCCAACAGGTTCCTACCAAGGTCACCAAACCTAAAGTTTCAAAATGCAAGTCAAAGAAAGCCACCTCTGTTGTCTCTCAAAAGAAAACAGTTGTAACACCTACCATAAACTTTGAGGGGAGTGTACAGGGTGTTAGTGGTCAGGGGAGGGGTGAACATCAAGAAAACCCCCAGAATAAGGTAGGAGAGGTGAGTGGTACCCAAGCTAGCCAAGCCACAGTTTCTCAGAAGACTGTGGTGGTTGAAAAGGATTTAAACTCATCCCTAGTTGCATCCTCCCAAAAGGGTGCAACTATTGAAAATAGTCCCCAACCAGGGACACAGAACAAAAGAGGGAGGGACACTGAAGCCACACACTCACCTATAAAATCCTTCACAAGAAGAAAGAGGGTCAAAACCCTAGTTTCCACACACACTACACAGATACAACCACCTGTATCTATGCCCTCTCAAATTCAGCTTGATGTGACTCCAACAAATGTGGAGTCACAACCCCATTCTCTCAAAATTGACACACATCAATCACCAAATTCTTCATCACCATCTCTGGATGTGGACATGATATTCACATCAATTCCTGATTCTCCCTCTTTAAAACTCAGGGAGGAGCCCCACTCAAATACTGGTGATCATCATCATTTAGATAATTTGTTGGATCATCAGCCAATTCTTTCAGACTTAGTTGAAGAATCTGTCACCTAAATTAAAATCAATCCACACAGATTCAACAATTATGTCACTTTCAATTTCTACTTCTTTTCCTTCTTCAACGGATATTCCTCATTCGTTGACAAGTGGTTGTTCTTCAACGGATAAGCTTAACAACAATTATCTGTTGATACCATCAGTTTCAACTTCAACGGATATTCCTTATCCGTTGATGGTCTCTACACAAATAACTGAATTAACTCCAAGTGTAGAAGACATGGTACTGTACAATCACTTCTAGGATTGAGGGAAGGGAGTGAAAACTTGAGTGAGAGGCTGGGTTACTCCCAGGAAAAAGGAGAGCTTGAGAGTCTAAATATGCATGCTATTTCTTCCAACATGGAAAAAAAAGTGAGAGGAGTACCACCTTAGTAGGTAAAGGTGAGGGTGTGAGGAGTGTGAGCCAGGGGGAGCCCCTGATGCAAGAAAAGAGAGAAATTGAAAGAAAAGCAGGTACAGGAGGTATAAGGGTGGATCCAGCCATTACTAGTGAGTCAATGATTGTGGATGATGCTGAAAAGGAAAGACAATTTCAACAACATTACAAAGCTGTAACTGATAACATTTCCTTGGATGCTGACACTTTTACTCATCCTGTGTCAGCCTATCAACTGTTGGCTATTCAGGGCAATGAGGAGGCTGAAAAGACTTTAAATCTAGTACATACTTCAGAATCTCTATAAAGGGATAAAGCTGCTGTCAATATGATGCCTTCTACAGCTGGTGAGCCATTTGAAGAATTTGGAGTAAATTCTAATGATGATGACTCTGATTCTTTTGATAGAAGCATGAACTTAGGGGGAGATGAAGGCCCAAGTTCTATTCCAGAGTTACCTGAATGGGCATTGACAAAGGAGTCTACACCAGGGCTTTTCAATGTATCTTTAGTCAAACAAGTCATGGTTATCCAAAAGGCAATTCAGGAAACTTCAAATGCTGGTACCAAGGCTATTCTTCAAGCCCACTTAGATTCTCTACATCTCATGAAGCTACAATAATTAAGACAGAATCTAAGTGTGGATGAACTCAAGAAGGATATAGCTGACTTGAAGTCCTACAATTCTGAGAAGCTGGATTCAATCATGCCCTTTGGTACCATGCAGGAACTGTTACTGAGACTGAGAAGAGAATCAGATGCTGAAAAGAAGATGGCCAAATTGGAGGAAAGAGTTCAAGTTATTGAAAACTCTATGGTCACCATTCTTCACAATCAACAGTCTCAGACTAGTCTTCTAATACAACTGGCGAAAGTACAGGGCTTGACCCCTCTCCTTGATGATAACAAAAAGCGGGAAAATAAAGGGGAAGGGGAAGGGGAGCCATCTACACATATACAAATATCAAAAGTGCTAGTTCCAGCCATCACTACTTCTCCAACACTTCAAATCAAAGGAAAGCTTGATGGAATTGATCTAATCCAGGTAGCAGCAGCTGAGATGAAGGTGAAAGAGCAAAGGAGAAAAATTGATGAAAGGATGCAACAAGTGTTTGGCTCTTCAACTACAAAATCCTTATCTGTGAAACGTAGCACAAAATTTGAGCCAATCATTATGGAGCACAAGACAGTAAGGAGGAATAAGGTTGGAGAAACTTCTTTCAGGAACCTGAAGCCCATTGTACTCAAGCCAACCACTAGATTCAACAAGGACTCTACAAAGAACCCTCTAAGCTTTGCTCAACTAAAAGAAGTGGATTTTCCTCTTCCAAAGCCTGATGAAGACAAAGTTTTGGGTGGTAACATCATAAAGTACAAAGAGACCAATGATGTAGTGGAAAGAATGAATATGGCTATCATCTATAGAGAGGGAAAGAGCATCTGTGTGATGCAAGGACATCCCAAATTCTCAATAGCCAAGAGAGAAGAGACCAAGAGGCTAAAGGAAGAAGCTAAAAAACTGAAGGCTGACAAAAGAGCACAAGCAAAGCTTAAAAAACAGCTAAAGTCAAGTCAAATTGAAGAAAAGAAGAAGATTGAAGACAAGAGTGAAGGAGACAAGACTGAAAGCATAAATGTGGATATGGGGAATATGGTTGGTGAGAGTATGGAGGAAAGAAGTGAGGAAAGAAAGGAATGGTAGAAAGGGAACAGAAAGAAGGCCAAGGCAAAAAGGAAGAGTGAAGATGACACTGAGGAAACCCAATCAAAATCTAAACCATTACCTTCTATTCCTGAACCTGTTGTGGCTGATCCCAGTATAAATATTCATGGTGAAACAATCATCCCTAAAGAGGAACCTATTGATTGGGACACCATCAAATTGCCCACCTTCCTAACTACTTCTCCACCACCAAAGAAACTGAAAAGAAAATCCAAATCAACACCTCCTCTAACCTCAAGTAAATTCACTCAGAAACATAAACATAAGCCTAAGCCACAAGCCTCAAAGGATGATTATGTTCACATTTGTGACATAAAATAACATACAGATATTGAACTCCTCCTGGATGAGCTGGAGGAAGTAAGGGGAATAAATGCCTATAGACAGCTACCAGAAAGGCTAGTGTTCAAGTATAAAGGAAGTATGGAAAGGACTTGGCCTCTTCAAAGAATTCTAAGTGAGGCTACTCTACCTTGATTAGAGTCTACTCAGCTATCAAAAGGGATACTGGCTTTACCAGGACTGCCAAAACTGAGATTCTCAACAAGATTGCCAGCATAAGGAAGAATTGGTGGGAGTCAAATTCCTTGCCTAGAACATTACTCATCCCTGAGCATGGAATTAAAATTCATAAATCACCTCATTGGTTGATGGAGTTCAGAGACAATAAAGGAGTCAGAAGATTTTTCAGACTTGAAGACCAGCTTAAAATTGCCAGTAATGAAACTCTCAAGGACATGCAATCTAAGTTGGATATCAGTGAAGAAGATGAAGCTGAATTCTACAGACAACTCCAACTCCAAGTAGAGGAAAATGACATGAGGCTAGGGTAGAAAACAAGGGAACAAAGGAAAATAAAATGATTTGCTCAGACTAAAGGAGCACCCTTGGAAACACTGTAAATCTTCTTTAATTCTATCTCAGTACATACACTTTTGCAGCACTTTTGAATTTCTACTTGGTTTCAACTCATATATTTATTAAGTGTTTAGTTATCATCAAGTTAACCCTGAATTTATGCCTACAATTCTAGTAGACATAAATAGGGGGAGATTGTTAGGAATATATGTATTGGTTTGATGATAAGTTAAACAAAACACTTAAGTAGAAATCTAGTGTTTGTAGCCTCAACGGATAAGACCATCTTGGCTATCCATTGATGGAGTAGCTTTACTTAGAAATAAGTTTAGTATTGTAGCACATTTCAGTCTATGTATTTAAGTTATAATTCTTAGAAGTTGTGGGAAATTATAAGTCATGTTGACTACTAGTGGATATGCAAATAGAAGGGCTAATTGTAAATATTTCATGCCTTGTAATTTTGTGTAAATGAAGTAGTATCAACTAATAGATTAAAGGCCTTCAACGGATGAGAAACAAAGCTTCAACAGATGTCTCTAAAGCTTCAACGGATAACATCCATCAACGGATGAGTGCATCAACGGATAAAGCTTCAACTGTTAAAACATCAACGGATGTCAATAAAGCATCAACGGATGAAAGCTTCAACGGATGCTCAGTTCCATAGTAGTTGATAATGACAATTCATAAGCTGACAGAGGCACATGGGTTGACAGAGACAATTGAAATGTGGTAGCCTCTTGGAGGAATCAAGAAAAAGCAGCATTTCCATCCTGGTGCAAACAAGGAAGTATCCAAAGATTCACAGATTATCTTAGATTGCATTGGATAGAGAAATGAAGAAACATGTGAAGAACTATTTTATAATTATATTTTATATTTGTCTTTACTTGTAAACTTGGTGATATATAAACCAAGTTGCAGCTAGTAATTAGACGTGAATTTTCCAGAGCTGTTTAGAAAAACATAGAGAGAAAATCATCTAGTTTGTACTAGGAAGCAGCTGTGATCAATTCTTTGTATCACATATTTTCTGAAATACACATCTCTGGTGGAACAACAAATCCACCAGAAAAGTTTTTAAAAGCCTTTGTGTTCTTTACATTTGTGTCTTGAATATACTAATTCCAAACTGTGTGAGAAGTTTGCAAAGCTAAAGCAGTCAAGATATCAAATGAGTATGATGGGAGAACTTAGCTATTTTCTGGGCCTTCAAGTCAAGCAAACTGCAGAAGGCACTGTTATTTGTGAATCCAAGTATACCAGAAATTTACTAAAGAAATTTGGAATGCAAGATTGTTCAACTGCATCCACTCCCATGGCCACTGCAACCAAGTTAGATAAGGATACTGGTAAATCAGTAGATATTACTAACTACAGAGGTATGATTGGCTCCTTACTCTATCTAACTGCAAGAAGACCTGATATCATGTATACTACCTGTCTTTGTGCAAGATTTCAGGCTGATCCAAGAGAACCTCACTTATTAGCTGTGAAAAGAATTTTCAAGTACATTAAGGGTATAGCTGATCTAGGATTGTGGTATCCTAGGGAATCAGATTTTAAGCTAATTGGTTACTCAGATGCAGATTTTGCAGGATGCAAAATATACAGGAAAAGCACTAGTGGAAGCTGCCAATTTCTTGGAGGCAGATTGGTTTCTTGGTTTAGCAAGAAGCAAAAGTCAATTTCCACATCAACTGCAGAAGCAGAATATATTGCTGCAGGGAGCCGTTATGCACAGATTCTTTGGATGAAGAATTAGTTACTGGATTATGGGTTAGAATTTTCTAAAATCCCTATTTACTGTGATAATCAAAGTGCTATTGCTATGACAGGTAATCCAGTTCAACACTCAATGACAAAGCACATCAGCATAAGGTACCATTTCATAAGGGAACATGTGGATGAAGGTACAGTGGAATTGCATTTTATTCCATCAGATCAACAGCTAGCAGATATCTTCACAAAACCACTATGTGAAGATACTTTTATAAGATTGGTAAATGAACTTGGAATGGTTTCAGATTCTTTCTCTAAATCTGCTTAGTTTTTGTTCTCTTGCATCAGATTTTATGATCAGTGTTTATAGATTATATTATCTATATGTAATCTGTGCTTAATTTGAAAATTTATTAAATGCTGATTGTTATCTGATGTGGATTTATATACTCTGATAAATGTTTTGAATGTTCTGTGGCTATTCAATCCAATGAGGATAAATGTGCTAGATGCTGACCTAGTAGTCTTTAACATACTAGAAATCCCATGTTTGAATTAGTTATTTATGTGGAAACTCATTAACACAAGCAAATTCTGATATTGAGCTTAGTCAAGTTTACTTTGTGAATCTTATTACTAAGTCACAAACTAGATTCTTGTTTCTTATCTGTCAAATTCTGTTGTCAGTAAATCTTAAGAATGAACTAAGTGCTGATAAGCCTCACTTATCAAAAGAAAAGAAAAGAAAAGAATAAAAGTCAGGTACTCCTTTGAGATCTAGAGTAAAAATATGGAAGGGAAGACCCAAGTGCATTGCTGGTATTAAGTAATATGCATTAGAAAAGCAAAATATTTTTCTTGGTGACTTTTCACACTCTATGATTACATGAGAAATACTCTGATTACAGCATATATTCTGATAAGCAGTCGTGACTCACTTACACTGAGAAGCCACTGTAGAAAGGAATTTCAAAAGATGTATAAAACGAGCACAAACAGTTGAGGTGGATTCATGCATAAATTTGTTCTATAGTAGACATCATGGCTGATGACAGATTTTAAGCATTTTTCTTAGTTATGCCTTATTTCTAAGATGTACTGAAGTTGATCAGACTTTAATCTCTATATGATATTTTACTGAATGCACACACTTTCACTCCATATGAATGATGAAAATTACTGTGGTGATTAAGTTGTTTTTGACAAACAGTTAAGTGTTATTTGCATAATTTCTGAGGACAAGTTCTGATGGAAGTTCTGATGATTAAACTCTGAAGAAAACAAGTCAGTATTTGTATGAAAAATCACAGAAAAATATATTCACTTTTTGAGTACAGAAGTCATGTTCTGATGACTGTTAAAATCTGATATAAGTTAAGTTCTGATATTAAATCATGATGGAATCTTTGATGGTTACATGGCATTTTTCTTTACTTGACTTATTTATGGTAAAATCTGAAACAGTCATATATAAATCAGAATAAATTTGGGTGAGATAAAAACAGTCATAATCATTATGGGTTAGTGGTTAACGTGTATGTCCTGAAAACCTGCATGTGCAAGGTAATTATTGCTTATTTTACGTGCCCATTAACTCCTCTCTAGCTGTTTATTGACTGTTCACACAGTGCCAGGTGTAAAGTGTATATTATGCTTCAAAAATATAACTGTTGAGTGGAGAGAGTATATATATGGGAGTTAACAGATTTTATAATCTTTTACTTACTTTTCTATTTTTCATCTCTCTTATTCTCTCTTTCTCTAATATTCTCTGAAGCATTTTCTTTCAGGATTTTTAACAAACACTTTACAAACACTCTCTTTCTCACTTAATTTCTTACAGAGATGGTACCAAAAGATGTAATTTACAATGAAGCTAAGTTTTTTCCTAACAACTACTCCACCATTCTTAGCAAGGCTGAAGCTCCATCGGAACTTCACTTCATTCAGGATTTTCTCGCTAATTCTGATATTGGGTATGCTCTGACCCAACCTGATGCAGTCTCTGGAACTCAAGTGCTGGAGTTCTGGAGAAGTGGAGTATATGATGATGGTGGTGCTCAAGGGTCCCCAAGTATTATCTTTTCATCAGGGGAGGACGAGCATGTCGTGATATTGGCCACGGTTCGAAAAGCACTGCAGCTGCCTGAGAACTGCATTTACTCTACATTTGAGGAGCCAGTTCTTCAAAATATGATGGCCAGTCTGGGATATGAAAAGACATTGGCAAAGCTTGGTCAATTGAAGAGACCTTACATAAGGAGGGAATGGAGTTTCTTCTTTGACTGCATTACCAAGGCTTTTGCAAACAAATGTTCTAACTTCGATGCAATCCCCATATTTAGTCAACAAATCGGGTATGATCTCATTACTCAAACTGATTTTGATTATGCAAGTGATGTCTTAGGGTTCATTGGGGATAGGATGACAGAAGACAGAAATACTGTTATTTTGCTAGATTCTGTCAGCTTATATATAGTTTTTGCTGTGATGATAAGCCTCAATCAGCTACTGAATTAATTCCATCATTCAAACTAGCTAAAAGAGCTTTTAATGACTTATTATCTACTGATAATAAGAAGTCTGTGTTAAGACCCCTCCGAGTTCCTTTATCTGTCAAACAAGCCTTAATAATTTATAATACAGTTAAATACACTGCACTATATCCTGATGTCCAACCATCAGCACCTACCACCTCTACACAAACACCTCAGACTTCTCAACCATCAGCACACACAAACAGATCTTCATCTTCTAAACCTTCTAAAAGGACAAAGTCTGTTCCTCAACCTCCACAAAAGAGAAGGAAGATGATTCATAGAGATGAGTCTGAGAGTGAAGAGGAAATAATTGAAGCACGAGTTTATGCATCTGAACCTGTGATAGTTTAAGCTGAGAATGTTACTTCTCAGAAAGAGAAAGCAGCTCAAAGTTCTGATACTTTGAAAAGGAAATCTATAAATTCTAATGCTGCTGAAGCAACTCCTTTATTGGCAAGGAGATTGAAGAAAATGAAGGCAAAGAGGTATTTGGCTAAGGCTATATCAGAAGATACTGAAGAAGTTGAGGAAAGGGATCAGGAATCTCTGATCTCACAAGAACCAATTATCATTGAAGCCCTTCCAGCTCAAGCCAAAGACACTGCTAATGACACAATTGTTACCCCTCCTGTCTCTCCTATTAAAGCTACAGATGATGCTAAATAATAAACTGATAATTCTGAAATAGATATTCATAATTTAAATATACCTAAAGTTCTTTATCTGGAAGCTCCATCTACATCAAAGACACCAGCTCTGGAGATAAATTCTGCTGATCAGAATTTAGATGATGTTATTCTCCAGTTGCTTCACACACTATTGAGCTATCAGAACAGAATGAGTCTTCCTCAAGTTCTGATGACAGTGTTTCTGTTAAGACTCCAGTACCTACTCTGGGGAAGGAAGAATTGGTGAAGAAATTTGTTGTAAAGGAAGCACCTATTCCTTGGGAGGATACTCACAGAGGTGTTGAGTGGACCAAGAAGTGGAATGAATCAGATTTAATTCCATGTTCTACAATTCTGACAGAGCATATTGCAAAAGCTGATGAGTTGCTTACAAATGTAGATTTCAAGACACAACTCAAGATCACAGATCTGTCTACAAAATATTTTCAAGGTCTACATACATCTACTCATGAAAAGGTTGATACACTAAGGGAACATGCTGATAAGTTCAATCTACAGATCAAGCTTGACAAGAACAGGTATATCAGACCTATTTCTGAAAAAGTAGAAGCCATTGAGAAAACTCAAGAGAAGCAACATGCCCAAATTGCTGAGGTTCTGGCTAATCAAGCTTCTCAGAAAGCTCAATTGGATGAAATCCAATCTTCAGTTGAACTTCTTCTTTTTCTCTTACTTCCTGATGATGCCATAAGGCGGAGAAGGTAGTTAAGTCCAAATGCTCACCTACTCAAGAACTGAAGAAAAAGGATGATAAAGGTGATGACATACAATTATGACAGTCGTAAAAAGTAATGATGTTCTGCAGGAGCTACCATTTCGTCCGGATATCTTATCGCAAGTATATGAATCACCTAATTTCATTTCCGGGTCTGTTTGTATCCCGGGTGAAATTAGTGATCCTCATACTATATCAAGGCTGTCAAATTTAAACAAATTCTTAATTGTACAGAGTCATGATTTCTTTAATGGCGTAGAGGTCAAAGAAAAGTTCAAGGAAAATCTTCTATTCAGAACAAGTCAAGTTCTGATGCTGTGAATGCTCAAAGATTGAAGTCAAGTGGTGATAAGCAAAGTCTGATGTCAAGTTCTGATATTCTGATTCAGTCAGGATCTGAAGATTCTCAGAAGTTCTTGCAAACTCTGAAGTTAAAGGGGAAGCAGACTACTGTTTATTATAAAGATCCTAAAATCCAGACACTTGATGAGGAGATAGCAAGAAGATTATTTCTGAAACACAATCCAGGAATGGATTTAGAAACTCTCAAGGAGGAATAAGCTAGATTTGCTACTGAGAAGACAAATCCTAAGTCTAAAGCTTCTGATGCAAAGAAACCTCCAAGGCCTAAGGAAAAAGGCATTGTGATCAAGGAAAAGTCAAAATCTGAAACTTCAAAGGTCAAAACTAGATCACAAACTGAGAGTGATCCCAAAGACAAAGGGAAAGGAAAAATTTATGAACCAACCAAGTCACTGGACTTGAAAACTTCTCAAGCTCTGATGAAACCAGTGTGTAAAATGGTTCAAGTAACTGATGATAATCTTGTTGAAGATGAAACTGTTTAAATTCCGAAAAAAAAGATAATTGAAGATTCTAAAACAACCTCTGACACTGCTCAAGTTGTTATTTAGAATAAAGGACATGAAGGTACAGAAGAAACAACAAATTCTGATCAAGCTATCAAGACATCAACTACTGACAATGCTCAAGTTGATTTGGATAAAATGACAATTGCTGATAAGAAGAAGCTGTTATGGAAGAAAGCTACTCCAGTTGAACCAAAATCCAATCTCATGATTAATCAACTTGCTACATTTGGGTTGAAATCCAAGAAACCTAGAGATAGAGCTGGATTAGGTTCTGACAAAGAGAAGATTCAAACAGGAGTAGAGGTTACTCTAAGAGATCCTTTCATATTGACAGACAAACCATATAAACAAATCAAACAAAGGTACCTTGACAAGGTGTTGTCTGCTCAAGTTGTGATAGATGCTCATGACAAAGAGAATCTAAAAGAGAAATTGATCTTATTTCTCAATGATGGAAGGACTTATAGATTAGCTGATACTGATGTCTTAAAGAAGTCTATCAGAGAACTTCAACATATTCACTCTCTTCTGGAGGTAAAATCTGATATTACAAGAAGATGGTCAGAATACATTTTGAAGGTTATAAGAGATCTATTCAGAATCTCTGGTACAAAGACTTCTCATTACAGTCCAATGATTACTGAAGGTGATGGAAGAGAAATTCCTATGCTGAAGAATTCTGCTAAGGTGGAAGTTATTCTGAAAGGAAGATGCTTATGTTATAATGAAAACTCTTCACATCCTAAGGTTATCAGACTTGGTGATGGACTTGAAAGAACATCCATTCAAGCTCTCAGAATAGCCATTTATCAAATTGGTGATAGTAAAGAAGAAGAACTGATGCAGGTCAAAGCATAGTTAGCTGAAGTTCTGAGGAAAGCTGAAGATAATCTGATAAATGATTTTGATAAGAATCATTATGGATTCAGATTGATTCAGTGATGTTGGTAAAGCTGGATATTTTGTAAGTTGTAATTAATAGTCTTATTAAACTCTTATTGCATTTAAACTTAAATATTTTTGACATCATCAAATCTATTAACTTGTATATTCTTGCATAATTTACAAGTTGGGGGAGATTGTTGGATATATTTGAGATGTCATGTCTAATATGTTTTATGTTTAGTTTTCAGATCTTAACAAACAGGAAATATCAGTTCTTACTGGAATCAGGATTTACTGGAAGTCAGGACTTAATGATATCGAGACTTAGATTATCAGAAGATAATATCAGAAGATGGATATCAGAACTTAAGTATTGGAGGACTAACAGTTATGGAAGGAAGCTGATTCACAGGAAAGAAGATCGAGACTAATACAAGAAGAAAATATGCATGGAAAGAGTTAGAGGACTAGAAGAATTATATAAGATATCTGGTTGATATATTTTAGGAGACGGAATTATATTCCATATCAACTAGAAGTTATCTTGTAACTGTGTGTCTATATAAACACAGACATAGGTTTACTCTATAAGATTTACGATCATCGAGAAGATCATATATTGTAACCTAGCATCTCTCGTGATATTTGTTCATCATTAAGAGAGAACAGTTCCATTGTAACAAAGTTTATTATATCGAATATATCTGTTTTCTATTACTTGTGCTTTAAATCGATTTGATTGTATTCTACACTGTATTCAACCCCCTTCTACAGTGTTGTGTGACCTAACAAAAAGTTTCACCTTGAAAGAGATTGGATAAGTCTGAGTAGAAGGGACAAGTTAAGTCCTAAATTTAGTAAACCATTCGAGGTATTGATAAATATAGATAAAGTTGTTCTTGAATTCATGTTGCCGTCACACCAGTGTGTACATATAATGTGTTCAGCATGTCAATATTAAGGCAACAAGTATCTGATTCGAATCAAGTGATTGATTAGGAGCCAATGGGCTCTTGTCCAAGTTTGTTCTGCATATAGTGATCGATCCAAATTCTTGATCGTTAAAGGCGAGTCCTTGGAAATGAGGATATATCTATAATAAGTACGTTTGAAATCCTAGAGTAAAAGAGTCTACTTGGAAACTAGAGTCAGATATGCTTGACAAATATCCTCACTTATTTAGTTATACCAGATTCTGAGGACAAAATCTTTTTAGGAGGGAAGGATATAACGACTCGTGTATTTTTGAATTATTTAAATATGTAATTGTGGAAGTATTAATTAAATAAAATATGTGTCTTGGTTTTGGCAGCAGTGTGTTGATATATACTATTTGTCTGTGATTTATTGGTGTAAAGGATTGGAATATGTAGTTAAAAATTGAGTTATATTGTTCTGTTTTATTTTTAATGGTGATTTTATTATAGTTTTAAATCCATAAATATTTGGATTGTCTCTAAAATTAGTTTTATGATTTTATAATTTCAATAATTATTTTTGAGATTTTACAAAATTTAGAAATCAATATTTTATCAATTTTTTAACCCTGTATGATTTTCTGATTATATTTAATTATAAAATCTGTATATAATTCCAGAATTCTTCAAAAATTATGAAACTCATATTTATATAAGTTTGGAATATTTCGAGAATTTTAAAATTATTTTGGAAATTTTCGGGATTAATTTCACCTGCGTGTCGATTCGTTTAATTGCGAAAACCGGGTATAAATTGTGTTTCCAAAATTGTTTTAAAATTTTGAAATTCATGTTTTTATAAACTTCGGGATATTTGTAACATTTAAAAACTATTTTCATGATTTTCTGAATTTGTTTTAAGTACAGCTCGGTTCATTAATTGTGAAATGAGGGTATGAGTTGCATTTCAAAAATGTTTTAAAAATTATGAAAATTTTATTTTATTAGTTTCGGGATTTTTAGAAAATTTTAATAGAACTTTTATTAATTTTCCGAGTTTATTTTATGGGAAACCTAGTTCGATAAATTGCGAAACTTGAATTAAAAGTTGGGCCTACAGTCGGAAACGGGACACGTGTCACACCCCTGTGAATTCTTGGAAACGTGGTAGCTGTTGGTTGTGGAAAAAAAATATATAAATAGAATAAAAACACACAAACACACGCACAGTCTCTGTACTCTGTCCTTCCCTTTTCTTATATTGTTCCGATTACTGCGTTTCTTTTTCTTTTCGATAAGTGCCGGTTATTCCTTTCTTTTTCCGGCGGGCTTTGTTGGTTCGCGGTTGTGTTCAGTTCTGGGTTCTTGCTGATTGCATGTATATACATATCAGTGTGTGTATATATATTTACAGTCGATTATTTTTGGTTGCTACCTCTCGGAATTCCCGAGAGGTGTGGTGGCCTGGTTCTCTAATTGTTCCCTGCTATTGTCTCTGTTGTTGTGTTAATTTTCCGGCCACCATGCGTATGTGCGTATGTGCGTATGATGGTAGGGGTTGTTGCGATGTTGTTTGGGTTTGCTATTATGCTAGTGATCCAAATACCTGTTCTGTAATTTTTAATTTAATTCGATAATATGATTCTGATGTTTGCTTCTATGATGTTTCAAATTGTAATTTCAAATTTTCGAATTATTTTGAAAATTTCAATCGGTAAAATTCGCGTCGGAAACCCGAAATAATCGGGTACCCGTGAATTTTGCCGCCGTCGGCGATGAGCGTCGGCGAGCCAACGGTGGACTGTGATGACGCGATTCCGAGTCCTAATATTTTAAAAATAAATAAATATAAAAACACGAATAATGCTAATTAATTAGTATGATCGGTGGTTGGGATTTGTGAAGTAATTTTGGTTGTGATATCGGTTGAATTAATGATTGGGTTGTTTGTGTTAATTTGACGTCGATGATGTTTCGACGGGTAGTCCGATAAACAAAGGGGACGCTGTCCGATTTCTGGGAAATCGAACTACGGAAATACGGGAGCGTATTCGGGGATTATCGGGACGTCGAGCGAGTATAAGTAAATACATATACGTATGTTTTATACAAAACCTAATTGTATGTTGTGGTGAATGTTCTGTCCAAAACTTGGTAACCCTAATTTCGTAAAATGACGAGTATACGTCTTTTCGGAAAATGAACACTGAACCGATTTCGAGAACGTGAACCCTAATTATTGTCTGTGTTATTCTAATATGAATAATTACGAGTCGGAATATGCTATCGTATGGGTAGGTGGTTAGCGAGGATATGTCAAGCATAACTGGGTGTTTAACATATAGTATTTAGACCCTGTAGGTTCTAGTCGGGAAACCGAAAGTGGACATTGGATTAAAGATAACCTGGTGGTCAGTCGACGAGCACAGTAGAGTTTCAACAGAAAAACCTGAGTGTCGAAGTCGAATCCAATATGATCTAGTGATTGGACGTTAAAGCCTGAGCGGCAGAGTCAGCTAATAGTTGATCAATAATAGTTGTAAAACCCTGTAAGGCAAGTACTTCTAAACTTTTTTTCGAAATATAATGCAAATATTTCTAAATTCTCTCGTGACATATTGTTAAGTATTCAAAATAACTATGTTTTATATTGTAAGTACTTCGAATCCTTCAGCCTTGAACCTGAGCCACATCATTTGATATTTGAGCCTTAAGCCTTATTCTTTGTGAGCTATTTCTTGTTGGTTTGCGAGATACTAAACCACACAAATACGATATTACTCCACAAATATATACCCATCATATACCAAACACCGGAACAGAATTATTTGAACCTACATAAACTTTTATACTCAACCATACCTTATGACATCAAAGAACTAAACCTTATAAAATCATTGTTCCTCTAATACCCGATTCTCCTACAGGCTGAAGGCTATTTCTTTTATATACTTTGACATACCCTCGTGGTACCCATGAATTTTCACCATGCTCTTATACAAATATTTTATTGCTGTTAATTATGATTTTTTTTATTGAGTTATATTGCTTATCCTATTGAACTGCTTTAAAACTGGATAGTTTCTTTATATGGACCAGATTTGTGGTCAGACCAGATTCTTGGTCGAATTAGGCCAATGTGTGCCTTGGATCCAGTTCGTAGAGCAGAGCTGTGTGCCTTGCTCGGGGTTAGTGCGTGACTGATCAGCAGCCTAACCTTGGTTTTAAAAATTTAAAATGAATATCCAATGCTAATGATTAGTTAACAAGAAACTTGATTCCTCTGTATCATCTCGTTTGATCATTGTTTAACCTCAGTTATCGTTATTATGACTTGCTGAGCTAGTTAGCTCACTTTTGCAAACTTTTTATGTATTCTATAGTTAAAAAGGATATGGTTGATAGCGAGGTTCCTCAGTTTAGAGTACGAGCTAGGATTCCAGATTGAGTTGGATCGAGCTAGCAGGAGCTTATATTGGTAGTGAGATAGTAAGAATGTAAGAATAATTTCTTTATCAATTGTAAGTTAAATTAGTTGTGATTTGGTACGTTGTAATAAAAGTTAAGGTTGTGGCTTGTTTTCATACTTTAACCTGTTGCGATCCGTGGTTATGTAAAGCAGGGTCATTGCAAGTAATATTTCTTATACAGGTTTATATATTGTGTATGTGTTGTGGACCCCAAACTTCTGACCCGGGTTTGGAGGGCGCCACATAGTATAGAAAGTCAGATTCTAGTAAAAATAAGTTTGAGCCTGTTGATTATAAAAAGAAGTATTTTGAGTTGCTCAAGCAAAAGGAAAGGGATTTTATTACACAGGAAAATGACTGGGCAACTGATGGTTGGAAGAAGATGAGGATGTCAGTTATGTCAATCTAGCCCTAATGGCCAAGTCTGATGAAACAGAAACAAGTTCTTCAAGTAATCTGGTAATCACCACTAACCTAGCACATTTATTTAAAGCTGAGTGTAATGATGCCATAAATGACATGTCCATAGAATTATATCATTTACGTGTTACACTTAAGTCTCTCACCAAAGAAAATGCTAAAATCAAAGAAAATAATTTGTTTTTAAGTGAAAGGAATAATGTGCTAGAGTCTCAGTTTATTGAATTTGAGAAATTGAGAATAAAATATAAGATTGCTAAGGATGAATTAACCGAGTCCTTGAAGAAAGAAGAGATTTTGAAGAAGCAACTTGAACGAGAACAAGAGGTGATTGAGGCATGGAAATCATCCAGAGATGTTCATGCTCAAATCACTAAAGTTCAAGGTATTGAGTCCTTTTGTGATACAACCTGGAAAAAGAGTAAAGAGAAGCTGGAATCCAATTTGGTTGAAGGATTTCTAACAGATTTAGACTCGATGGATGATGAGAGTCATCCGTCGGATAATCAAAAGGATTATCCGTCGAGTGACACAAATCCTCATCCGTTGACTGTAAGCAAACCCGTGAGCAAAGCCAAACTTGCCAAGCTGAATGGGTTCGAATCTAAGAGAAATTCTAGAGAATATTTTGGGAACGTCCAGTGCCAAAAGTTTTGTTCCAGAAGAATCAAGTCAAGTGAAGAAGGAGAAGAAAGTTGATGTTGGTCATATGTCTATCAAGCAATTGAATGACAGATTGGAGAAGATTGAGATTAAAACAGAAGCTAAAAAGAAAAACAATAGAAATGGGAAAGTAGGGATTAACAAACATAACAACTACACACCTGATAAATATGCTCCAAGAAAAATCTGTGTTAAGTGTGGTAGTGTTAATCAGTTGTCTGTTAATTGTAAAATTTCCATGCCTACTCGTATGTCTGTACCCTCTTCTTTTCCCAACATAACTGCCACGCCTTCTATGCCTATGAATGCTATGTCTGCTCATAATATGAAAGCACAATTTACTAATATGCCATTTCCACCTAATCCTTATTATGCTGCATGTAGTATGCCTCAAATGCCATTTAGCATGCCTTACTGGAATAACATATTTTCAAATATCATGCCTTTCCCTGTTAATCAAAATGTCCATGATATTTCTATTTTAATGATTGGTTTTAAAGGTCCAACTCAAATGACTAAGGATGAATCAGAAATTCCCAAGTCAAATGAGGTCAAACCTAAGAAACCAAAGAAGAAAGCTAACAAGGTAGGACCTAAGGAAACTTGGGTACCAAAATCAACTTGATTTGATTTTGATGTGTGCAGGGAAACAGAAAGAATCTTTGGTACCTGGATAGTGGTTGTTCAAAGCACATGACTGGAGATTCTACCCTGCTCACAGAGTTCAAGGAGAGAGCTGGCCCAAGTATTACCTTTGGAGATGATAGCAAGGGTTATACTGTGGGATATGGCTTGATTTCAAAGGACAATGTCATCATTGAAGAGGTTGCCCTAGTGGATGGTTTCAAGCACAATTTGTTGAGTATCAGCCAACTTTGTGATAAGGGAAATTCAGTAACCTTCAACTCAGAAGCATGTGTTGTGACAAATAAAAGATGCAACAAAGTAATTCTCACTGGAGTAAGAAGAGAAAATGTGTATCTAGCTGACTTCAACTCATCAAATGCAGAATTTGTTACTTGTCTTCTCAGTAAAGCAAGTCAAGATGAAAGTTGGATATGACACAAGAAGCTGTCCCATCTAAACTTCAAGACCATGAATGAGCTTGTCAAGAAAGAACTGGTTATAGTCATTCCTCAAGTGGAGTTTTCTAAGGATGGACTGTGTGATGCCTTCCAAAAGGGAAAGCATATTAAAGCATCATTCAGAAAGAAGCTTGATTCAACAATTGAAGAACCTTTGCAATTGCTACACATAGATTTGTTTGGACCAGTCAATGTGTTGTCCATCTCAAGGAAAAGATTTTGCCTAGTAATTGTAGATGATTTCACAAAGTTCTCTTGGACATATTTCCTAAAGTCTAAAGATGAGGCTAGTGAAATCATCATCAATCACATAAGGCAAGTCAACAATCATCCTGATTTCAAAGTAAGAAGAATCAGGAGTGACAATGAAACTGAGTTCAAGAATTCCATGATAAGATCATTTTGTGAGGAGAATGGGATAATGTATGAGTTTTCTGCAGCAAGAACTCCACAAAAAAATGGAGTAGTGGAAAGAAAGAATAGATCTCTTATTGAAGATGCAAGGAAAATGCTTAAAGAATCAAAGTTACCAACATATTTCTGGGCTGAAGCTGTGAATACTGCCTGCTACACTCAGAACATTTCTTTGATTAATCAAGCAAAGTGTATGACACCATGTCAATTTTTCAAGAACAAGAAGCCAACTCTAAATTTTCTTCATGTGTTTGGCTGCAAATGTTATATCTTAATAAATTAAACTGATCAACATGGGAAGTTTGATGTTAAAGCAGATGAAGGAATTTTTGTTGGATACGTGTGGGAAAAGCATATAGAGTCTGCAATCTGAGAACCAACATAGTTATGGAATTAATACATATTGTGTTTGATGATAAAAAGATTGAAGGACTGCAAGATGAAGATTCTCATGAAAGCCTCAAGTTTGATAATATGGAGATGGTTAGTGATGACAGTGATGATGAAAGTGATCAAGAAATAGTGAATAAGGATAATGCAGAAAAATCTACTACAAATGAAGCACAAAATTCAACATCTGTCGAGTTGCAAAATGCTTCATCCGTCGGGAGACAATCTGCTTTATCCGTCGGGAGACAATCAGCCTCATCTATCGGACACAAAGTGCACCATCCGTCGGGTCATCAAAAGAAGCTGAAAGTCAAAATAGATCGCTAACAGAAAATTCCCCTTTCTCAAATCTAAGATTCACAAATTCAGGAGGAGTTTCTAATAATCAAAACTCAGTCACACATCAAGACAATAATGAGGCCTCTTCATCTAGAGCTAATCTACCTCAACAAAGAAAATGGACAAAAGATTACCCCTTTGAGCTCATCATTGGTGATGTGTCTTCTAGAGTTCAAACAAGGAGAGCAACTCAAGAAGAATGTTTATATAGTAGCTTCCTATCTAAGGAAGAACTAAAGAAGGTAGAAGAAGCTTTGTTGGATCCTGATTGGATTTTAGCTATGCAGGAGGAGCTAAACCAATTTGAAAGGAACAAGGTATGGAAGTTGGTACCCAAGCCTAAATGAAAGAATCCAATTGACACCAAATGGGTATTTAGAAACAAGATGGATGAAAATGGCATAGTAGTAAGGAATAAAGCTAGATTGGTTGCTAAGGGCTATTGTCAACAAGAAGGAATAGATTTTGATGAAACTTTTGCTCCTGTTGCAAGACTTGAAGCCATCTGAAAATTTATTAGCCTATACAACTCATGCCAATTTCAAGGTCTATCAAATGGATGTCAAAAGTACTTTTCTGAATGGAGATTTGGAGGACGAAGTCTATTTTAGTCAGCCTCCTGGTTTTGAAGATCTAAATTTCCCAAATCATGTCTACTATCTTTTGAAAGCACTTTATGGACTGAAGTAATCACTTAGAGCCTGGTATGACATTTTATCAAAGTTTTTTTGGAAAATCACTTCACAAGAGGTACTGTTGATAAAACTTTATTCTTTAGAAATGTTAATGGCTCTAGTATACTTGTTCAAATTTATGTAGATGACATTATATTTGGCTCCACAGATGAAAAACTTTGTAAAAAGTTTGCCAAATTAATGCAAAGTAAGTATGAATGAGTATGATGGGAGAACTAACTTACTTTCTTGGTTTGCAAGTTAAGCAAGTTAGTGATGGAATATTCATTAGTCAAACTAAATACATTCATGATCTTTTAAAGAAGTTTGAACTAATAGATTGCACATCTGCAAAAACTCCCATGGCCACTACAACTAAGCTTAAATTAAACACTTCTGAAAAGTCTGTGGATATTTCAAGCTACAGGGGCATGGTTGGCTCATTTCTGTACTTAACAACTAGTAGACCAGATATAATGTTTGCTACTTGTCTTTTTGCTAGATTTCAGGCTGATCCTAGAGAATCTCGTTTAATAGCTATTAAGAGAATTTTCAGATATCTCAAGGGAACACCAAAACTTGGCATTTGGTACCCTAGAGGTTCTGGTTTTGATCTAACTGGTTATTCAGATATAGATTATGCAGGTTGTAAAATAGACAGAAAAAGTACAACAGGAACCTATCAATTTCTAGGGAACAAGCTTGTGTCCTGGTTCAGTAAAAAGCAAAATTCAGTTTGTACTTCTACAACTGAAGCTGAATATATTGCTGCTGGTAGTTGCTGTGCACAGATTTTGTAGATGAAAAACCAATTGTTGGAATATGGTCTACAAGTGGATAGATTCCTATTTTCTGTGATAACACAAGTGCAATTTCCATCACTGAAAATCAAGTACAGCATTCAAGAACAAAGCACATAGACATCAAGTACCACTTCATAAGGGAACATGTGATGAATGGTACTGTGGAACTGCATTTTGTTCCAAGTGAAAAGCAGTTTACAGATATATTTACCAAGTCACTTAATGAATCAACCTTTTCAAGGTTGGTAAGTGAGTTAGGTATGCTCAATTATTCTTGAATCATTTCAGATATTTTGCAAGTTGTTATGCAGCCATAAATTTAATTGATCTTTCTTTTTTGATGAAATTTTGGCTAAGTCAAAATTTACATCCCAACGGATGCTCATTATCCATCGAGTTTGATCATCCGCCAGAATACAATTTGTCTATAAAAATCAATTATTTTTCTGGAATATTTTAGAACTTGACGGATAACTGTTTTATCTTCATCCGTCGAATTGTATCAATCCTAGCCGTTAATTCTCTGAACATTATCCATCGAGTATACTTACAGTTTGTAAGCATTACATGACGGATAAGTGACGGAATTTTTACAGTTTAATCATTTTTAAATGCCTATTTTGGGCAATTTTTATTGATCCTTTATTTATCTTTATTATTTTTGTCAGTTTATCTCTGAGATAGTATAAAAGCTAAATTATTTTTCATTCTTTTCTTTTATCATTCTCAAGATTCAATTGCTCTAATTTCTTTCTTCTCAAAAGCAAACTCTCTCTCTACAAACTTTCAAATCTTTAGCAATGGCACCTGTAGTGAAAATCATGTCTCAAACCGTTTATATCTATGAGAAAAACAACTTCTCAGCTTTAGTAAACAAGGAGATTCAACAGTCCGGTGACTACCACAAAATGATGGATTTTGTGAAGAACTGCAAACTCAACTATGCCATGCTAGAATCACCCACCATTTACTGTGAAGTTGTAGAAGAGATATGGACAACTGCAATTTATAACTCAACAGACAAGACCATCACTTTCACTCTAAAAGGTAAGCAGTTTTGCATAAATAGTGATATTGTCAAAGCATGCTTTACAATTCCTGATAATACTATAACTGCTTCACACACAGACACTGACATTGTTAACATGCTTAACTCTATGGGCTATGCACTCTCTACCTCTAAGTTAAGTGAAATTAGAAGGTTAGGTCTTAGGAAAGAATGGAGTTATCTGTGTGATGTTGTAACTAAAGTGCTTTCCGGTAAGATTAGCAGTTTTGATTATATCAATATATCCATGCTTAACATGCTTTACATGCTAATTACTGATAAGTATTTCAATTTCAGTGACTTGGTTTTGTTTGAGTTAGGCTTTAAGTTAGAAGAACTTAATAAGAGATGTAAAAGTGCCTACTATGCCAGATTCTTTATGATGCTTGCTAACCATCTTACTTGAGAATATTGTGATTGATAACCCAACCAACAAGCTGAATTGTTGGGTTCAAGAAAGAAGAATAATTGAAGATCTTAATAGAGCAAATCATCACAAGGAGGTACCCTTATACTATTTTCCAGTAATGGAGGGACCTCAGGTAAGTGGGGTAGTTTCTTCTGTCTCTACTCTTCCAACCTCACACATTTCTTTGCCTTCTAGTGTAGCTATGACATCTGTGCCAATGACCAAACAGATACCTACCCAAGCTGCCAAAACTAAAATTCGAAAATCCAAAGCTAAGAAAGCCCCCTCTGATTTCTTTCAAAAGAAATCAGTTGTAAAATCTTCTAAACCTAAAGAGGGGAGTGTGAAGGAGGGTAAGAAAGGTGAGGGATAGGGTGAAAATCAAAAAAGCCCTAAGAATAAGGTTGGAGAGGTGAGTGTTTCCAAGCCTAGCCACACTGCAGTTTCTCAATAAACTGCAGTGCTTAAAAAGGATTTAAGCTCATTACTAGTTGCATCCTCCCAAAAGGATGCGACTATTGAACAAAGCTCTCAGCCAAGAGCACATGCCAAGAGGGTAAGGGACACTAGCTCACCCCAAACTTATGCCATAAAGAAGAAATTTAAACCAACTAGGGATGCACAGGGCACACACTTAGTGCAAACTGGTGCTAAAGACCCAGTCACTGTACCTTCTCAAAGTCAGGTTGATGTGGCTCCAATAAATGTGGAGTCACAGCCAAAATCTCTCATAATTGAAGCACCTGATACACCAAATTATCCCACACACTCACTAGATGTTGACATGATCAATACATCACTTCCAAATTCTCTATCTTTAACTCTCTTGGAGAAGCCAAAAATCCAAGTAAGTGAGCATCATCTTTTAGATGATTTGTTGGCTCATTTACCATTCCTTTCTTAGACTGTTGAGACATCTGTGCCAAAATTTTCATCAATCTGCACAGAGTCTACAATAGTCTCCACTCCAAACTCTTTCATTTCTACTATCCCGATGGATATTCATCATCCGTCGAGTAGTGATTGTATCCCGACGGATAAGCCTAACAGCAGTCATCCGTCGGATAGCCATACTACTAACCCGATGGATATTCTTCATCCGTCAGATGTCTCTGCACAACTTCAAATTTCTTCAATTCTTACAAGTGCAGAAGACTTAGTAGTAGTGCAATCACTTTTAGGACTGAGGGAAGGGAGTAATTTAAGTGAGAGTCTGGGTTGCTCCCAGGAAAAAGGAGAGAAAAAGAGTGAACAAATGCAGTCCATTTCTTCAGGACTGGAAAAAATGAGTGAGAGGAGTCCCACCTTAGATGGTGAAGGTGAGGGTGTGAGGGTGGGGAGCCAAGGGGAGCCCTTAATGCAAAAAGAGAGAGAAATTGAGAGAAATGCATGTACAGGAGGAATAGGGATGTATATCATTGCTAGTGAGTCAATGAATGCCAATGATGCAGACATTGAGAGACTATCTCAGTATAATCAAGCTGTTATAAGTTCCATTTCTTTGGATGCTGAGGCATTTACTCATCATGTTCCAGCATATCAAATTTTGGCTGAATAGGGCAATGAACATGCAGAAAGGATACTGAATTTGGTGCACACCACCCAGTCAATGCAAAGAGCTAAGGATGCCATCACAGCTATGCCCCCTAGGGTTGATGATGATGTTGACTGTGGGACTGGGGAATCTGTTAATTTCTTTGGTAATGCAAGTGAAGAGGGGTCACTGAATATAGGGGAGAAGTAGGCCCTAGTTTCAGATCTGGTATGCCATCTTGGGCAATTTCAAAGCAATGTGATGAACACTATTTCAAGACCACCCTCATTCAACTTATAAGTCAGACACACTGTGCTATTCAATCCATAACAAATGCCAGCACCAAGAAGCTCCTACAAGCACACCTTGCTTCTCTTCAATTACAACAAATCCAAGGCTTTCAACACAATCAGGATGTCACTTCTATCAAGACTGAGATTGATCAAATGAAAAAGGATATTTCTGAAAGGTTGGATTCTAAACTTCCAGAAGCTACAATGCTTGATATTAAGAGATAACTCAGGAAGAATTCTGATCTTGCCACAAAGATAGATTCCTTGGATACCAGAATGACTGCAATGGAAGCTTCTCTAACAGCTATACATCTACATCAAGCTCAGCAAACTCAACTGCTACAACAACTAGTGGCTGCACACTCTTCATCCTCCACTCTACTTGATGATAACAAAAAGGGGGAGAAAAGCTCAAGTAAGGGGGAGGGGGAGAAAGGCCCAAGTAAATCGGAGCTTCAGCTAAACATACAAGTCAGCAAAGTGATTGTGCCAACAATTGTTTTCAAAAAACTACCAGTGTTGGATAACATTGATCTAATCCAAATAGCAGCTGAAAAGCTTAAGCTAAAGTCAAATCCTAAGATGCTTGATGTTACAGCTTTAGAGAAGGAACTAAAAGAAAAATTGAGAAAGATAGATGCAGATATTCAACAAAAGTTTGGGCCAATTCAGAAGCTAGACAAAACATTCATTCATCACTCTTAAGTCAAGAACATTTCTGTGAATGAAATGAGTATGAATTATCTGGAAAAAAGCCAAACATCTTGCATCAAATCTCCAAAAGCAGATTTCATCATGAAGCCTAAAAGAAACTATTCAAAGTTCTCAGACAAAAATCCCGTGGATACTGTGTATGAGACACCTAGGCCTGATGAGAAGAAGCTGCTGGCTAGGTCAATTGCCTTCTACAAAGATCTAACTGATTCAGTACTAAGAAGAAGATTAGCAGAGATTTACAGAAATGGTATAGAAATTTGTGTGGTGGCTGGACACCCCATGTTTGTGGAAGCTAAGAAGGAAGAGAAAGAGAGAATCAGGCAAGAAAAGAAGCAAGCTGCTTTGGATGCTAAAAAGCTTAAACAAAAGAAGAAGCAAGCTGCTATCTTGGCCAAGCTTCAAGATGTAAAAACCACAACAGAAATTCCTGTACAACCAACTGTAATTGCTGAACCTAAGGATCTGAAAGTGCAAGAAGAACCATAGCAGAAAAGAAGATTCAGATGCAAACTCCATTCCAAGAGGGAATTGAACTTTAGTGATGAGGAAAAGGAAGACCAAAGTCCCAAAAAGCCTACAATTACAAATCAGACATCAAAACCCTCAGTGGTATTTGAAGAATTCAAAGTGGTTGATCCAATAAGGAATATTCAAGGTGAGCTAATTGTTCCTAAGGATGAGCCAGTAGACTGGAATAGTTTTCCAATTCCTGAGCTAAATTTATCCATCTTCAAGACAAAGAAGACAAAGACAAGAGCTAGCAAGAAAGTGAATCCAGTGATTCTCAGATCCAAGACACAATCAAAACTAAATCTACAATCAACAAGGGAGACATGTTGTACATTTGTGACATTAAGGAATTTTCTGAAATAAACCTTTACTTAAATGAATTGGAAAAAGTTAGAGGAATTGATGCTTGCAGACATCTCCATGAAAGGCTGGTATTCAAATACAAGGGAGGAAGAGAGATCATATGGTCACTTCACAGGATTCTTCTAGAAAGCCAATCTGTGCTAATAAAGGTGTACTCTTCATTCAAAAAGAACTTTGGATACAATATGATAGCAAGAAGATTAGTTTTAAAGAAGATTGAGGAGCTGAAGAGTAATAGAGCCAAAGATGCACTACCAAAAACTCTGTCAATTCCCTTCACAGGAAAGAGAGTGCATCTGAGGCCCTATTGGATGATGGAATTCAGGGATGAAAAAGGAGTTAGAAGATTCTTCAGATTGGAGGACCAATTGATTATCTCTAGCAATGAGACTCTTTTGGAAATGCAGGAAATGCTAAATCTCTCAAAAGCTGATGCACTTGAATTCCACAGACAACTCCAGAATCAAATTGAAGAAAACAACAGAAGGCTTGGAAAGAAATCCAGACAATCAAGGAAATAGATCTATCTACTCAGACTAGAGGAGCACCTTGATAATTATTGTGAGCAATTTCTTTGTGTACTTTGCATTGTTCAATTTTCAATAATTTGTAGCACTTATCAGTTTTATCTACTATTTTTCAATATGTATTTTATAGGATGTTTTGTTATCATCAAGGTTCTCTTAATTTATGGCTATAATTCCAGTAGGCATAAATTGAGGGAGATTGTTAGGAATATGTTGTATACTTGATGATAAGCTAAACAAAACACCTTAGTAGATTTAACTTAGTGAATTTTGTAGCACTCGACGGATGATCAATTATAGTCCCGATGGATGATTCAATATAGTCCCGACGGATGACTAATTGATATCCACCGGGTGGAGTAGCTTATGTAACAATAAGTAATGTAGCACATTTCTGCAAATAACTTTGTGTAGATTCTGTAGTAGCATATGAGTCATGTTGACTGCTAGTAGATATGCAGAATAGGTTGATTAATTGTAAATATAAGATGTCTTGTAATTCTGCATAAATGAAATAGAGTCAAGTGTCAAATAGCTACCCAACGGATGATCAACAAAGCTACCCGACAGATGATCAACAAAGCTACCCGACGGATAACAAGCATGTACCCGACGGATGATCAATTCAAATATCCGTTGATAGTGACAACACAGTCACATGCGTTGGGTGGTTGCAAAAGGAATGTGGCAGCCTGTTTAGCAGGAATATGAGAACAAAGAAGCATTACCATTTCCATACTATTATGAAGATATTCAAAGATGCTGGAATAGAGTAGTGAAGAAGCATGGAGTTAGACTTGATAGGTTTTGTTTTATTATATTGTCTTTTTACCATGTAAACTTAGTGATATATAAACCAAGTGTAGCTAGTAGAAAAAAAACAAAGCAAACACATTTTAGAAGAGAAATAGATAAAGCTGTAACTGTTAAGAATTTCTCTGTAGTTTTTTTTGTTCACTTGTAACATCAACTGTGAGCTATTCAAGCTTCACAGGATTCTATATATATATATATATATATCTGGTGGATACATTCAAATCCACCAGAAAGTTTTAAAGACTTGTATTTTTATTACTTGTGTTTTGATTTATATAATTCTTCCATTCCGCACTTTGCAAATCAAACACTTATATATATTATTGAGTTAGAACAGTTTTAAAAATCTCAAAAAGAAGCCAAAATTATATTCAACACCCTTCTTTAATTCTTGTTGTATTGTTAGGGAATAACAGACTTGAGTGTAACACGCAGATGATATAATTCAGTAGACATATCATTTATAGAATCATTACACTCAGCTTTAGATAAATGAGCTAGGTTGGTAGTGATTGAAGGGTTTTTAGCACATAAACGCAGCGAAGACGTAAATTTAAATCTTAAAAAAACACCGAAACCCTCCGCAGGATCCATGCGAAAAATAATATTTAATTCGTAGTTCAGTATGTTTACCTTAAGAAGCTTTACGTTAATGGAAAGATGGAGGTCTTTAATGGCGATCCAAAAATGATGAATGGAGATCCTTAGCAGCTGCTTCTCAAGTGTGAAGCACTCCACCGGTATCCACCAAGAAAACGATGTAATGAAGGAGGAGGGGATGGAGAGAATTAGGATTTTGTAAATCTTTTTGGTTGAGGCAAAAATAGGGTCTATAATATTATATTTATAGGCAAAATTTTCAGCTGAAAATTTTCCCATAAAATATTATTATTATTAACCCTTTATCATTCTCATTAATAATTAAAACATCTTTTAATTATTAATTCTTTTTCCTAACACTTTGGAAATAATTCTCTCTCTTGATTTAATTTCCAAAAATTAAATTCTTAATTAACATTATTAAGAACCTTTTCTTAATTAATTTATAATCAATTAAATCTCATTTAATCAATTATTAAATTTGCAAATTAATTAATTATTTCATAAATAAATAATTATCAGCCATTATTAATTAATTCCTCCACCATTAAATCATTCTCTTTTATGGTGTGACCCTGTAGGTTCAATATTAAGCCGGTAGTAGAAATAAATAATAATAAAACTATTTTATCATTATTTATATAAATTCTCTAATTCATTAAATATGATTAATTTATTAATCATATTTATTCTACATCGTGAGGGATATTTCTCAGCATATCGCGACTATCCGGAAAATACGAAATCACTGCTTAGAATACCAAGAATCTATTCAGTGAGTAGTTATCGTACAATTAATTCCTTCTACCCTGCAATGTCACGATTAAATACAAGGCATGGAACTTATGTCAAGCCTATCTTATTTAATCATTTGCTTTCCCATTCACTATGCTTAGTTCTATTTAATATAAATTAGAAACTCCTTTCTAATTTTATTCACTCTGGACAGAGATTCCTGAACTAACATAAGTGGATTAGCATTGAACATTCTCTTCCTTCACTGGAAGGGGTAGATCCTTTATTGATCATACACTATCTTCGTGTACAAATTCCTATACCCAGTAGAGCCCTTATAATTGTCCCTTGAGACTAAGAACTAAACCAAAGCATAGTTCAGTGTACACAAGATGACTATGATGACCTCAAGTCTAAGGATACTTGTATAACTATCACTATGTGAACAACTGCTGACACGTGAGTGAACTCCATCAGTTGTTCAGCTATGTGAGTCATGTTCAGTGAACTTATTCTATAATAAGCACCTACATACTAGCTATAGTGTCACCACACAAATGTCTATGAGAACAGACATCCTTCATAATGAAGCAAGCATAGTATGTACCGATCTTTGCGGATCATTAATTACCAGTTAGTAATCCTACGACCAGGAACTATTTAAGTTTAGAGTTATCATCTTTTAGGTCTCATTATTATGATCTCATCACAATCCATAAAAAGCTTTACTCTAAACAGTGGTATATCTTATTTAAACATTTAAATAGATAGAGCCCACAATAAAAACAAAACAAGCCTTTTATTAATATCAATGAAATCAAAATAGATTACCTAAAAGTTATTCCTAAATCCTCATACATGATTGGACTTAGGACATATCTCTTTCAATCTCCCACTTGTACTAAAGCCAATCACTCTGGTATCTAATACCCATCTTATCTTTATGACGATCAAAGTGACTCTGAGAAAGTGGCTTTGTGAGTGGGTATGCTACGTTGTTATGTGTGTCAACTCTCTCGACATTGACATCTCCTCTATTTTCAACTCAGATTCACCACCAAAAACAAGAAAAATGTCCTGAGTGCTTCGCAAGTACTTAAGGATGTTTTTCACTGCTTTCCAGTGGTCTTCACCTGGATTGGACTGATATCTGCTCGTCACACTAATTGAATAAGCAACATCAGGCCTTGTACACAACATTGCGTACATGATAGATCCTATTGCTGAAGCATAAGGAATCTTACTCATACGCTCTCTTTCCTCAGGTGTCTTAGGAGACATTTTTTCGGAAAGGGACACTCCATGGCTCATCGGTATGAGACCTCTTTTGGAGTTTTCCATGCTAAACCTTTTAAGCACTTTCTGGATGTATGTACCCTGGGTAAGACCTATCATTCTTCTAGATCTATCTCTATAGATCTTCATACCGAGAATGTAGGATGCTTCTCCCAAGTCCTTCATGGTGAAGTTCTTTGATAGCCATACTTTGACTGATTGTAGCATCGGTATATCATTTCCTATAAGAAGTATGTCATCCACATACAATACAAGAAATGTTACAGCGCTCCCACTAACCTTCTTATAGACACATGGTTCATCTATGTTTTTGATAAAACCAAACTCTTTGATTGTCTCATCAAAACGGATGTTCCATCTACGAGAAGCTTGCCTTAAACCATATATGGTTCGCAACAGCTTACACACTAGGTGTTCATTTCCCTTGGAAAGAAAACCCTCTGGCTGTGTCATATACACTTCCTCCTCAAGTTCCCCATTGAGGAAGGCCATTTTCACGTCCATTTGCCAGATCTCATAGTCGTAGTAAGCAGCCATCGCAAGCAAAATCCGAATTGATTTTAACAGGGCTACAGGCGAAAAAGTTTCATCAAAGTCAATCCTTTGCCTTTGTTTGAATCCTTTTGCCACGAGCCTGGCCTTATAGGTCTCCACCTGGCCATCTGCTCCAATCTTTCTTTTGTATACCCACTTGCACCCAATAGGCTTAACACCTTCAGGCGCCTCAACCAGAGTCCATACTTGGTCTAGATTCCATTTCGGATTTCATGGCACTATGCCATTTCTCTGAGTCAACACTACTCATAGCCTCATTATAGGTCACATGGTCGTCATCATCAATGATTGACAACTCATTGTCATTCTTAATGACAAGGCCATAATACCTCTCAGGTTGGCGAGACACTCTCCCTGTCTTACGAATGGGCTGTTCCACAGATGGTTGTTCAGTCTGAACAGGTGTTTCCACTTGATCCGTAGTAGTTTGTGTTGGATTTTAAACGCAGCGGGGGCATGGCAAAACACTTTTACACATATAAAATCCAAATAAAAGCATATAAATCGTGAATAAAAATTCGAGGGATCAAATCTAACCTTTTAAAATAATTCGGAGACAACGATCAGAGATCCTTAGCAGTTGCTCCTCAAGTGTGAAGCACTCCACCGGTATCCACCAAGAAAACGATGTTAAGGAGGAGGAAGGAGGTGGAGAGAATTGAGTTTTCCAAACTTTTTGGGTTTTCGGGTTTGATGTGGGTTAGAATAAAATAGGGTCTATAATAGTGTATTTATAGGCAAAATTTTCAACTAAAATTTTCCCATAAATAATATTATTATTATCCCATTTATTATTCTCATTAATAATTAAAACACCTTTTAATTATTAATCATTTTTCTAAACACTTTAGAAATAATTCTCTCTCTTGATTTAATTTCCAAAAATTAAATCCTTAATTAATAATATTAAGAACTTTTCTTAATTAATTTATAATCAATTAAATCTCATTTAATCAATTATTAAATTTGCCAATTAATTATTTATTTCATAAATAAATAATTATTAGCCATTATTAATTAATTCCTACACCATTAAATCATTCTCTTTTTATGGTGTGACCCTGTAGGTTCAATATTAAGCCGGTAGTAGAAATAAATAATAATAAAACTATTTTACCATTATTTATATAAATTCTCTAATTTATTAAATATGATTAATTAATTAATCACATTTATTCTACATCGTGAGGGATACTTCTCAGCATATCGCGACTATCCGGATAATATGAATTCACTACTTAGAATACCAAGAACCTATTCAGTGAATAGTTACCATACAATAAACTCCTTCTACCCTACAATGTCCTGATTAAATACAAGGCATGGATCTCGTGTCAAGCCTATCTAATTCAATCACTTGCTTACCATTTACTATGCGTAGTTCTATGCAAATTAGAAACTCCTTTCTAATTTCATTCACTCTTGCCAGAGATTCCTGAACTAGCATAAGTGGATCAGCCTTGAACATTCGCTTCCTTCACTGGAAGGGGTAGATCCTTTATTGATCATACACTATATTCGTGTACAAATTCCTATACCCAGAAGAGCCCTAATAATTGTCCCTGGAGACTAAGAACTAAACTAAAGCATAGTTCAGTGTACACAAGATGACTATGATGACCTCAAGTCTAAGGATACTTGTACAACTATCACTCTGCGAACAACCGCTGACACGTGAGTGAACTCCATCAGTTGTTCAGCTGTGCGAGTCATGTTCAGTGAACTTATTCTATAATAAGCACCTACATACTAGCTATAGTGTCACCACACAAATGTCTATGAGAACAGACATCCTTCATAATGAAGCAAACATAGTATGTACCGATCTTTGCGGATTATTAATTACCAGTTAGTAATCCTATGACCATGAACTATTTAAGTTTAGAGTTATCATCTTTTTAGGTCTCACTATTATGATCTCATCATAATCCATAAAAAGCTTTACTCTAAACTATGGTATATCTTATTTAAACACTTAAATAGATAGAGCCCGTAATAAAAACAAAACAAGTCTTTTATTAATATCAATGAAATCAAAACAGATTACATAAAAGTTATTCCTAAATCCTAATACACGATTGGACTTAGGACATATTCCTTTCAATCTCCCACTTTGTTAGGTCCCAATTTGTTTGTAGAAGGGGGGGTTGAATGCAAACAATACCGTTTAATAGAGAATAAAATGCAGAATAAAATTGTGAAACAAAATTCAAGTTAAATAAAACTTTTATTAAACTTGAAAGGTGTTACAACTACGGTATCGGTTACAAGGGATTAATCTCAAATCAATTATTACAAATCTAGAATAAATTCGACATGAACTTTTTCTATTTTTGTAATTAAAAGATCAAATGCTAAATGCGATTTGAGATTAAGTTCTAGGGATTTTAATCCGCTAGATAGATACACAAGAACAAGATAAGTATTTCTAGTTGATTGGATTTAACTTTACAATCTAGAAATAGATCTTGAAGTTGCAGATGAGATGTAATGTTTTTCTGCTGCTTTTATCTTTTGTTCTTGTATTGTGTTCTGTTAGATTGGTTTTTGTGAGTGTTTATGAATTGGATGCTTCTGCTTCTTTTAATCAACACAGCCGAGATTAATGAACTGGTATGACAATCCTTTGTCCAATAAGACTTTCGGTGTGACAATCTTTAGAGCTAGCAAGACAATTAAAATGAACTAGCAAGACTTTCGGTATGACAATCAATTGTCATACCGATTGTCATAGTAGTACAAATGAAATTGTCTTACTGAATTAATAAATGATTTTAATCTAAATAATAATTCCATCAAGACAGTCAACTGAATTAGCATGACTTTCGGTATGACTATCAATTGTCATACCGATTGTCATACTAGTACAATTAGTTGTCTTTTTAGAATTAAAACAGATTTTAACCAATTAAAATTCTGTAAATCCTTAATATTAATTCTAAATTAATTAATCAATTTAATTCAATTAATCAATAAATTAATCTTTGCAGATATAATTTATTTTCTTAATTAAATTATATGACTTAATTAATTAATAGAGAATTAATACTAACCCTGAGCAGCATCCATTCTTCTGACAATCTTTTGAAAGTCACTGAGACTTATGAATCAATTCCGCCACTTCAATGCTGACACTCGATGTATTGTCTGGTTCATGAGTGACTAACTTTGGTGACGTTTCTTCATGTCTTGACTTTGATATTCTGATTGAATCCTTGTAATAAAATGATACCTTGACGAGATCTCTGTCACTTGATTAAATCCACGATCTTGATTTATATCACTGAGGCATGATCAAATTCTTGAACTTCTTTGTAATAACCCTGAAAGGCATATGTCATAGCCTACTCGTTTATTCGAGTATTTAACTCAACTCAAATAAGAATGTAATAAGTAAATAGTGGATCAAGCATCAGAGAGATCTCACAAAGTAACATCTGTCAAAGAATAAAGAAACATTGTTCATCTGCAGACTTGAAGATTCACTGGAAGAAGTTCAAGAATTTGATCATGCCTCAGTGATATAAATCAAGATCGTGGATTTAATCAAGTGACAGAGATCTCGTCAAGGTATCATTTATTACAAGGATTCAATCAGAACAACAAAGTCAAGACATGAAGAAACGTCACAAAAGTTAGTCACTCATGAACCAGACAGTACATCGAGTGTCAGCATTGAAGTGACGGAATTGATTCATAAGTCTCAGTGACTTTCAGAAGATTGTCAGAAGAATGGTTGCTGCTCAGGGTTAGTATTAATTCTCCATTAATTAATTAAGTCATATAATTTAATTAAGAAAATAAATTATATCTGCAAGGATTAATTTATTAATTAATTGAATTAAATTGATTAATTAATTTAGAATTAATATTAAGGAATTACAGAATTTTAATTGGTTTAAAATCTATTTAAATTGGAACAAGGCAAACTGATTGTATTAGTATGACAATCGGTATGACAATCAATAGTCATACCGAAAGTCATGCTAATTCATTTGATTGTCTTGTTAGAATTTTTATTAGTTTAAAAATCTGTTATTAATCTTTGCAAGACAATCTGAATTGTACTTATGTGACAATCGGTATGACAATCAATTGTCATACCGAAAGTCATGCTGGTTCAAAGGATTGTCATTGCAGTTCATTTGCATTCGGCTGTTTACTTCAAAAGAGAAAAAGAAGCAGAAGATCATATCATCCAAAAATAGAGCAGCAACATACAGAACAAGAAAAAAAGCAGAGAACAAAAGAAAAATATTTCATCCTTAATCTGCTTATTCAATATCAAATATTCTAGCTTGTTAATGTTAAATCCAAACCACTAGAATTACTTATCTTGTTCTTGTATATCAATCTAGCGGATTAAAATCCCTAGAACTTAATCTCAAATCGCTTTTAGCATTTGATCTTTTAATTACAAAAATAGAAAAAGTTCATGTCGAATTTATTCTAAATTTGTAATAATTGATTTGAGATTAAACCCTTGTAATCGATACCGTAGTTGTAACACCTTTCAAGTTTAATAAAAGTTTTATTTAACTTGAATTTTGTTTCACAATTTTATTCCGCATTTTATTCGACGAAACGGTATTGTTTGCATTCAACCCCCCCTTCTACAAACAAATTGGGACCTAACAATTGGTATCAGAGCCTTCTGATTAACGTACAAATCAAGATCCTAGACTTTTGTGTTTCTTTCACTTCTTGAATTTTTATTCACTCAAAAATTCATTATGACTACACAAAAAGTTGGAACCGTTAAAATTCCACTTTTCGATAAAGAAAATTATGTGATGTGGAAGAAGAAGATGCTACTGTTTTTACAGGTTGCTAATCCCAAATATTTGCAAGTGTTGAAGAAGGGTCCAAAAATTCCTATGGTTATTGAACCAGAGGTAATAGAGAATGATGTGGTGATCACCCAAGCGAGAACTTATGTGAAGGATCCTGAGGACTTCTCTCCTGCTGAAATAGAAGAAGCTTCCCTGGATGCTAGCCTTCAATTAATCTTAGTAGATTCCCTTAATCCCCTAATGAATAGACATGTGATGAATTGTAAAGATTCCAAACATATCTGGGAAACTATTGAGATTATTAATGAAGGCACAGAGGAAGTTAGGGAGAACAAACTAGAAATCCTAACCTCTGAGTATGAATACTTTAAATCCAATCCAGGAGAAGGAATCACTGAAGTGTTTGAGAGGTACAATGCATTGATCAATAACCTGAATATTAATGGTAAATACTATTCCATCAGGGAGGTCAACAAAAAGTTCCTTTTGACACTGCCAACTCATCTCGAACATAGAATCACTGCCATAAGAGAAGCAAGAGATCTGAGTGAGATTTCTTTGGAAAGGCTCTATGGTGTGTTAAAGACTTATGAGTTGGAGCAGATTCAGCAGAAGGAGGTTTACGGGAAAGGAAGGGTGGTCAGCACGTCTACTGCTCTGGTAGCTGATGAACAACAACAACAACAACCACTATATCAACAACAATCTCAACAGTCAGACAGAATGGTACAGTCTTCCAAGGTTGAAGACAATGTTATAGTAGCAGAATTTGATTCTCCTACTACCAATCAATCAGGAGATGATTATTATTCCTTGGAAGAACTGGAGCAATTGGAGGATGAGTCAATGGCCCTGATTGTCAAGAGATTCTCAAATGTCAGATTCAAAAGGAATCCCAAGTTCAAGTACAAGTCCAACTACAACAGATTCCAGAAAGGTGGATCTTCATCCTCTAACACCAGCAGTGGTGGGTATAAAACAGGGATGGTTGATCGAAGCACCATCCGATGCTTCAACTGTAATGAGTTGGGACACTTTGCCACAGAATGCAGAAAGCCAAAACAGGCAAGGAAGAACTCTTATGATTCTAATCAGAAGAGTAAATCTGAAAGGGCGTACCTGGCAAAGGGAAGAAGTTGGGATGATACTGACAGTGAAGATGAAGAAGTTGGGAATCTTGCTCTCATGGCTAGTGATGCAAGCACCTCATCGTCAAGAAAAGAGGGCATTAAACAGGTACAACCGGTAGTGTGGATTCTTGACAGTGGATCGTCAAGACATATGACCGGAGATAGAGCCCTGCTATCAAATGTGGTTGAGAAAGCTGGCCCAGTGGTTACCTTTGGAGATAACAGCAAAGGTTTAACGGAGGGATATGGCTGTTTGCAAGCTGGAAATGTTATCATTGAAAATGTATATCTTGTGCAAGGACTTGAACACAATCTGCTTAGCATTAGTCAGTTCTGTGACAACGGCTACAATGTTTTATTCGACAAGCTGAAGTGTCAGATTCTGCACAAGAAAAGTGAAAAACCCTCTTTAATGGGAATACGGAAAGGAAATCTGTTCGTAGCTGACATGAATTCTGGAAGCAATCTTGAAGTCAATTGTTTCTATGCAAAAGCATCGTCAAATGAGAGTTGGCTATGGCACAAGAGACTTTCCCATCTCAATTTCAAGACAATGAATTCTCTTGTCAAAAGAGAACTTGGTAAGAGGTCTGCCTCAGCTGGAATTCTCTCCAGAAGGACTATGTGAGGCTTGCCAGAAAGGAAAGTCAAAGAAAGCAAGTCACAAAGGCACTGACACATCTTCCATAACTGGTATTCTGCAATTATTGCACATGGATTTATTTGGACCAGTTAATATCCTTTCTATGTCAAAGAAGTGTTACTGTCTTGTGATAGTTGATGACTATTCCAAGTATACGTGGGTTTTATTTCTTCACTCTAAGGATGAAACACCACAAGTTGTGATTGATCATATCAAGATGATTGAGTTAGATTCTAACGTCCCTGTTAGAGCAATAAGGTCAGATAATGGAACAGAATTCAAGAATGCACTTCTAAATGGATTCTGTACAGACAAAGGGATTACCAGACAATTTTCAGCTCCTAGAACCCCTCAGCAAAATGGAGTGGTAGAAAGGAAGAATCGTACATTGATTGAAGCTTCTAGAACGATGTTAAATGAATCAGGTCTTCCAATGTACTTTTGGGCTGAAGCTGTCAATACTGCATGTTATACTCAGAATCGAACTCTAATCAACAAAGACTTCATGAAAACTCCTTATGAGATTTTGAATGAACAGAAACCTTCTATCAAATACTTTCATGTATTTGGTGCCAGATGCTTCGTGCTCAAGGATGGAGATGATCGTCGTGGTAAGTTCGAGGCAAAGGCATATGAGGGTATTTTTGTTGGATATGGAAGAAGATCATATAGAGTGTATATCATTGATCAACACAAAGTAACTGAAAGTGTCAATGTTACTTTTGATGACACTAAACTCCCTAGTATCCAAACTGAAGATCCTTCTGAGAAACTGAAGTTTGATGATATGTCAGATTCAGAGTCAGAACATGGTCAAGAACCTGAGGTTGTTGCTGTTGAAGAACCTGTTAATCCTGATAATACTCAAGGTAATAGTGATGGAAACTCTGGAAACAATGGAGATACCACTGCTACTGACGGAGAATCTTCAAGTCAACATGGCAACAACTCAGGGGGAGATGCTGAAGGATCATCTAGTAGGACACAACATCACAATGAATTTCAAGGCGAATCATCAAGATCAAATCTTCCAAGACAGACAGTCTGGAATAAAGCTCACCCTTTTGAGTTGATTATTGGTGATCCAGATGTTGGAGTCAGAACTAGACGTGCTACTCAAAATGAGTGTCTGTTCTCAGGATTTCTTTCTGAGATAGAACCTAAGAAAATTGAAGAAGCACTAACTGATCCAGATTGGGTGATTGCTATGCAAGATGAACTCAATCAGTTTGAAAGTCAACAAGTCTGGAAACTGGTACCTAGGCCTGTACACAAGAAAGCTGTTGGTACAAGGTGGGTATTCAGGAATAAACTAGATGAAGATGGTGTGGTTACAAGAAACAAGGCAAGACTGGTAGCTAAAGGGTATTCTCAAGCTGAAGGTATTGATTATGATGAAACCTATGCTCCAGTGGCTAGACTTGAGGCCATAAGGATATTTCTGGCATTCGCAGCATTTTCAAACTTTAAAGTTTATCAAATGGATGTCAAGAGCGCCTTTCTGAATGGAAAGTTGGATGAAGAGGTATATGTAGAGCAACCTCCTGGTTTTGAAGATCCAGATCATATGGATTTTGTCTTCTTTCTTTTCAAGGCTATCTATGGGCTAAAACAGTCACCAAGAAAATGGTATGACACTCTCTCTGAATTTCTTATTGAAAATAGCTTTATTAGAGGTGTCATAGACAAAACTCTCTTTTCTAAGAAACATAAGAATGATACTATATTAGTCCAAGTCTATGTGGATGATATAATATTTGGGTCTACTAATGATAATCTCTGTAAGAGATTTGCTAAGTTAATGCACAGCAAGTTTGAAATGAGCATGATGGGAGAGCTGAAGTTCTTTCTTGGATTACAAGTAAATCAAAGGTTAGATGGAACATTTATTTGTCAATCCAAGTATCTCAAGGAACTCCTCAAAAAGTACAATCTAGAGGATTCTGCATCAGCAAGAACTCCATCAACTACAGCTGTCAAGCTTGGACCATGTGAAAACTCCATTAAGGTAGATGTCACAAGCTACAGAGGTATGATTGGCTCGTTACTCTATCTTACTGCAAGTAGACCAGATATTATGTATGCTACATGCCTATGTGCAAGATTCCAAGCGGATCCTAGAGATATTCATCTCGTTGCTGTTAAACGAATCTTAAGATATCTTAAGGGAACACCAAATCTAGGTATTTGGTACCCTAAAGAATCTGGTTTTAACCTTGTTGGATATACAGATTCAGATTACGCAGGAAGTGTTGTTGATAGGAAAAGCACCTCAGGAAGTTGTCAATTCCTAGGAAGCAGGCTAGTCTCATGGTACAGCAAGAAACAGCAAACAGTTTCCAACTCAACGGCCGAGGCTGAATATATTGCTGCTGGAAGCTGCTGTGCTCAGATCTTGTGGATTAGGAATCAACTACGAGACTATGGCTCTGTATTGAACAAGATTCCTATTTTATGTGACAATACAAGTGCAATAGCCATCACCAACAACCCTGTGCAGCACTCGAGGACAAAGCACATTGACATCAGGTATCATTTTATTAGAGAGCACGTCATGAATGGTACTGTTGAACTATTTTTTGTTCCAACAGAAGAACAAATAGCAGATATTTTCACTAAACCACTTGACGAATCCACATTTACCAGATTAGTTGGTAAATTGGGCATGTTAAATAGTTTTAGTGATTAACTTAATTAATATCTGGAATCTGTTCTTGAATGAATTTACAAATAAATTTTTTCATAAATGAAAAATTCATTTGCAAATTTATTTTATCATTTTATCATATTTCTTGCTTATTTCTATGTAATATATATTATCTTATCTATGGTTATTTACTCTACTTGTTAATTGAAAATATCTCAGAATATTTTATTTCCTCTAAAAATATTTTTCTATGAATTTTATTTGCTAAAATTCAACAGAAATCTATTTTTTATAAAAATAATTAATTCTGATATATTATCTTTGTTTCTGTAAAAATTATAAGTTTTACTATTTCAGTTTTACTATTTCAGTTTTACTATTTTTGAAATGAAGGTTCAGTACTTAATTAGATGTCTGTACATATTCATTTTATATTAATACTAGAAAGACTATCGGCAAGACAATTAAAATTGTCTTGCTGAAAATCATTTCAGTATTCATGTAAATATAAATATGTTAATAGTTATTTTATATTAATACTAGAAAGACTATCGGCAAGACAATTGAAATTGTCTTGCTGAAAATCATTTTAGTATATAATGATTGCTTATTTTAAAATATCAGATTAATTTTATAACTGGCAAGACAATCGGTAGGACTATTGATTGTCATGCCAGTAATAAAATTAATATCAGAATTATTTTGTACTGGTATGACAATCGGTATGACTATCAGATTGTCATACCAGTTATTTTTTTAATACTCTTTTTATTTGTTTTATTTTCCTTCTTTTTGCCTGGTATGACAATCGGTATGACAATCCCGGATTGTCATACCAGCTGTTATATAAGGCTTGTACTGCTTTGTTTTCAACCATTTTAATCACAGCAGTTCATTTTCGAAAAATTCTAACAGTTTTTTTACTCTCTTCTCTCTCCTCGAACAAGATCAAAACCAAACCAAAAATCTGATTCATTTCTTTGCTCGAGTTTTTACTCAGCACACTTAATCATCACTTTGTGATATATACATACAAGTATATACATAAAGAAGTGCTGCTGAAATTTTCTTACTTGTGTCTTTTGGTGTATCAAAATTGTGCTTGTGAGTTAAGAATTTTAACGAGATACATTTCGGTCTAAATTTTTCGATTATAATTAATTTAATTCGAATTATTAAATTAATTTAATTAATTCGAATTTTCTTAATATTATTCTTAAAATTCTGAAAAGCTTGTGTCTTATTATTTTTCTTTTAAAAAAAAAATAAATGGCTCTCAATTTCCAAATTGTCGCGCATAATCAAGTTGGTTATTTTAATCCGGAAAAATGTGATGTTGAAAAATTTAAGCCGTGGATTAGATTTTTAAATGATCATTCGATTGTTAGCTCTGCTATTAAATCAAATGTGATTTTAAACGTCGATCTTCTTAGACTGATTTGCACAACTTCTACTGTGGCCGATGATTCAAAATCTTTTTCATTCACCATCGCAAACACACAGTATGTAGTTGATGAAACAGTCGTCAATCGTGCTTTAAATTTTCCACTAGACAATTTCTGTAATTTACCCTCTGAAAATGATATCACAAATTTTTTCAATGCCATTCACTATCAGGGGGTGATCAATTTAACCAAACTTTCTAAATCGAATTTGGTGTCTGAATGGGATATATTCTTCGATACACTTTCCAAAGTGTTTGCCAACTGCACAAAATCTAATTTTCATAACATTACTTCCACCCTGCAGTATATTGGTCTTGCGGTTGTTTTCAATCAAAGGATCAATTTTGGCAAACTACTTTTTCCCATTCTCCTGAGACGTCTAACTTCTGCTTTACGTGATCATTCTACAAATCGTAGGGTATCATGTTACTATGCTCGTTTTCTTATGCTCATAGCAGATCATCTACTCACCCCCGAACACAAATCACTTTTTGCTAACTCTGCTGTAACTGAACCCCCACCAGTTAGCAAAAAGATTTACACTCGCCAAGACACAACCTTCAAATTTATGCAAGTACCAGTACTTGTATCTGCTTTCATGGCCAATTATATTCCATTACCTATTTTTAATCTACCCGGCCATGAACAGCAACCTCAACCTCCAGTGGTACAAGCCACCCAGACTCTTCCATTACAGGTAGTAATTCCTCTCTCTCACTCTCTTCCTACTTCTGTTAACAGACCCTCAGTGGTTGATAGGGCTGACCATGAAGTTGTAGAACCACAGCTTCAATCCCAGGTCATAGAGCCAAACACAGAGTCTCATTCTATCTCACCCTCTCCCCCACTGTCAAAAATGTTACCCAGAAGATTATTAGGAAGTAGTAAATTGTTAAATATGAGTGAACCCTCAGCTCTGCCTCCTCCTAAGAAAAGAAAAACCTATTCTGAGGCATCTGAAAGCCCATCCTTGTCCTCCCAACAGGACATGGACTTTGAAATGGCCAATGAACAGTTTCTAGAGGCATTCTCTCAACAGGATGCATCTATTGAAATTCGCCATCGGGCCATGGCATCCTGTACTGAGTCAAGCACAATTCCATTACTCACAATGGAACCATACACTTCCCCAGATAATACTCAGGACACCCAGCGAGGAGTGCACGTCGAGTCGGTTACAGTGCCTGCCATAGTTACGGCAGAAGAGCATTCACATGCTTCAGAGGGAAAATCTGACTCTCCTCCATCTTTAATAGAGTCATTTTCTCCCCTCCCAGATCCAACAACTCTGGCTCCCTTATGGGATTCTCCACTCGCAGATTTATCTGGAGAAAGTGGAGGGCAACTCGGTCAATCTATCCCTGAAGCAATTCAGACATCTATTCCAAAAGATTTGATAGCATTGACTGAGGATCGGGACTCGCGAATTCCCATTGCACCACCACTGACCTCTCTTGAAGAGGCTAGGGTGATTTTTAATGCAGGTACCCAAGGACAGCAATTGGAAGACTCCTCACGAGCAATCATATTGAGAGAAACACATGCACGTGAGATGAGTGAACCAAATATGAGTGAACTTCAGGTGAGAGCACACATAAACACTGATACTGTCAACCTGTTAGCTCAGATTGCTGCCCTGAAAGAAGAACTTGCTAAAAGTCAAGCTGAAGCTCAAGCATTCAAAGAACAAGTGGTGGAACGGTCTTCTTCTTCCACCTCTGTCGACAATCAGCTTGCAATCATAAGGAATGACATCTCAGATTTAAAGACTGCTGTAATACCAAAGCTCAATTCTATTCAGGACACTCCAAACTTATCAGCTGATGACATATCCAACTTCTGCTCCCTACATACCAGGATGACTTCTCTTGAAGACCTCGTTGAGATGAATCATTCACTAGACAACTCAAGATTTCTAAAGATAGAGACGGGCATGGAACATCTGAATGAAGGCATGAAGCACTTATATTACATGATCAAGAATTCTCATTGCCCTAATGAAGAACAAAGAGCTTATTTTGAAGGACCGTCTGGTGGAGGATCAGGCTCTGGAAGTGGTGGAGGTTTCAAAGGAAAGTCTGTAGAGGATCCCTCAACTAAGGGGGAGAAGAAAGGAGGGAGTAGTTCCAAAGGGAAAGAAAAAGATACTTCTGCTGGAGATAAAGGAAAGGCTGATGATGCCTACTACAGTGGAGAACAGGATGACTTCGATATTTTTGACATCCCCACTGAACCAGTTCAGGAAGATAAAGATGGGTTATTTGAAGCTGAAGAAGAAAGTGATTTTGAAGATTGGGAAGAAGAAGATACAGTGGATCCTAGGTTTGAGAAAGAATTTCAGAAAGAACAGTCAGAAATGCAAAGAAAAGAAGCTGAACTCAAGAAGGTCTCACAGATCATTGATAGGAGAAAAGACATACAAAGGACAGAAACTCTTCAGAAGCAACGTCTTCATGACATTAAAGCTCAAGAAAGGAGAAGAGATGTCAGACTGAAGATGGGTGTAAAGTGGGATGAAGCTAGGAGAGTACTCGATATGCCTCAGCTATGCACTAACAATGATAGGCAGTTCTTACATCTTCTTGACAAGCTGGAAATATCAAATCCTAACAATGACATGTACATGAATGCTATCAAGACTGAAGTCTCAAGGATCACAGCTGCTTTTGATAGATCCCTAAATGAGATGAGCATTTTTGTATATTGTCAGAGTGAAGGATCATTCAAGGTGTCACTTCATCTATTCGAGAATCGTTCGTTGTCAGAGATTTGGGTTCTTTTAAACAAAGTGAAAAGAAGCTCAGAGTTGAATGAAGTTCTTCGGGAAAGACTTAAAGAGTTTGCCAGCAGGGCTAGTCCTCAAGTGGTCAACAATCCTCATCAAGTGAGATTCTTTAAGTCTGATTGTCTTCAAATCTGTCAGCTAGATGTACAATCTCTTAAAGACTACTCAGCTAAGCATCTGGTCTGGATGGAACATCATTTGAGAACAGCTGGATATTCATCCATGTTGAAGACTCAAGCTGCTGACTTGATTCAAGCTTATTGTGAGAAGAATGTTAAAAGGTACAATCAACTCAAGAATAAGTTGAAGACAGTTGGAGTTCAACCAGTCAGACCTGCAAGCTTCACTTCAGAAAAGGATCGTGTTTTTGACAAGGAATTGCTTCAAGATTTGGAAGAAGGTGAAGTCAGAAGAGAAGACAACTAAAGTCAATTAGCTCAAAACTCAATGTAATATGATTAGAGCGTTATGAATCAAGATAGTCTAATGTAGTTATATGTTCAGGCTAGAGGAACATCTATCTTGTATTCACTTGTAAATTTCATTTGGAATCTGGAAAATGTTAAATATAATCCAGAACTTTTCTGCTATTTACTTTACATTACTGTTCATATCTTTTTCTTATTTGGTAGTTGAGTTATCCTCTAGGTATTTGTTGTTATTGTCTAACAAGCAAATAGGGGGAGATTGAAAGGCATAAGTCATAGCCTACTCGTTTATTCGAGTATTTAACTCAACTCAAATAAGAATGTAATAAGTAAATAGTGGATCAAGCATCAGAGAGATCTCACAAAGTAACATCTGTCAAAGAATAAAGAAACATTGTTCATCTGCAGTCTTGAAGATTCACTGGAAGAAGTTCAAGAAGTTGATCATGCCTCAGTGATATAAATCAAGATCGTGGAATTAATCAAGTGACAGAGATCTCGTCAAGGTATCATTTATTACAAGGATTCAATCAGAACAACAAAGTCAAGACATGAAGAAACGTCACGAAAGTTAGTCACTCATGAACCAGACAGTACATCGAGTGTCAGCATTGAAGTGACGGAATTGATTCATAAGTCTCGAAGATTGTCTGAAGAATGGATGCTGCTCAGAGATAGTATTAATTCTCTATTAATTTAATTAAGTCATATAATTTAATTAAGAAAATAAATTCTATCTGCAAGGATTAATTTATTGATTAATTGAATTAAAGTGATTAATTAATTTAGAATTAATATTAAGGATTTTCAGAATATTAATTGATTAAAATCTGTGATAATTCTAAAAAGACAACTGATTGAACTAGCATGACAATCGGTATGACAATTGATAGTCATACCGAATGTCTTGCTAAGTCAGTTAATTGAATTGATAGAATTTTCAATTAGAATAAAATCAATTAAGTATTCAGAAAAACAATTTCATTTGAACTAATATGACAATCGGTATGACAATCAATAGTCATACCGAAAGTCTTGCTAGTTCATTTTAATTGTCTTCCTAGCTCTAATGAGATTGTCTCACCGAAAGTCATTCAAGCTTAAAAAGATTGTCACTGCAGTTCAACAACTTCGACTGTTTTGATAAATAGAAGCAGAAGACATCATCTCAAAATAACACAGCAAAAACAGAGCAGCCAAAAACAGAGAACAAGAAAACACAGCAGAAAAATAAGAGAAAATATTTCATCCTTAATCTGCTTATTCAAGATCAAATATTCTAGCTTGTTAATGTTAAATCCAAACCACTAGAATTACTTATCTTGTTCTTGTATATCAATCTAGCGGATTAAAATCCCTAGAACTTAATCTCAAATCGCTTTTAGCATTTGATCTTTTAATTACAAAAATAGAAAAAGTTCATGTCGAATTTATTCTAAATTTGTAATAATTGATTTGAGATTAAACCCTTGTAATCGATACCGTAGTTGTAACACCTTTCAAGTTTAATAAAAGTTTTATTTAACTTGAATTTTGTTTCACAATTTTATTCCGCATTTTATTCGACGAAATGGTATTGTTTGCATTCAACCCCCCCTTCTACAAACAAATTGGGACCTAACACTATCGCTTCTACATGCTTGTCAAAAACCTTGGTTGGCAAGCTCTTTGTGAAATGATCTGCTCGGTTGTCTTCTGACGATATGTGAGCCACAACTATATCCCCTCGCTTTACGATTCCTCGTATGAGATGATACTTACGTTCAATATGTTTAGCTGCTTTGTGGTCTCGCGGTTCCTTTGAATTTGCCACAGCACCAGTGTTATCACAATACACCGTCAAGCTCCTAGGAAAATTAGGTACCACATCTAAGTCCAAAAGGAAGTTCCTGAACCATACAGCCTCCTTGGCAGCCTCAGAGGCCGCCACGTACTCGGCATCCATGGTGGAGTCTGCAATGCATTTCTGCTTTACACTCCTCCATATAACGGCTCCACCTCCCAAAGTAAAAACATATCCTGAGGTTGATTTCCTCTTATCCCTATCTGATTGGAAATCTGAATCAGTATATCCCAAAGGAAATAGATCCGAGGCCTTGTAAATTAACATATACTCCTTAGTCCTTCTCAGGTACTTGAGTATAGTTTTTATTGCACTCCAATGTTCCTGACCTGGGTTCGACTGATATCTACTAACCATGCCTACAACAAAGCAGATGTCAGGCCTCGTACATAACATAGCATACATTAAGCTTCCATATGCTGAAGCATAAGGAACTACTTTCATGCTCTCTATATCCTTAGGTGTCGAAGGACACTACTTCTTAGATAGAGTAACTCCATGCTTAAAAGGTAAAAAACCTTTCTTGGAGTTCTGCATGTTAAAACGAGCTAATACTTCATCAATGCAGGGCTCTTGAGATAAAGCCAACATCCTTTTCTTGCGATCACTTATAACTTTGATCCCAAGGATGTATGCCGCTTCACCTAAGTCCTTCATGTCAAATTGTTTGAACAACCATGCCTTTACTGATGACAACATCTCAACATTGTTTCCAATGAGTAAAATATCATCTACATATAGTACTAGAAAAACCACTGCATTACCTTCACTTCTCTTATACACGCACGATTCGCTTGGACTTTGATCAAATCCATATGACTGGACTGCCTGATCAAAACGAATATTCCAGTCTCTAGAAGCTTGTTTAAGTCCATAAATAGACCTCTTAAGCTTACATACCAGATGCTCTTGGCCTTCCTTAATGAATCCTTTTGGTTGCTGCATATAGATGGTTTCTTCAAGACTTCCATTAAGAAAAGCTGTCTTGACATCCATTTGCCAAATCTCATAATCGAGATGAGCTGCTATAGATAAAAGAATACGGATTGACTTAAGCATGACTACCGGTGAAAAGGTTTCCTCAAAATCGATACCTTCTTTCTGAGTATACCCTTTCGCAACAAGTCTTGCTTTCCAGGCTTTCACCTTTTTATCTAATCCCCTCTTTTTCTTGTAGATCCACTTACATCCAATAGGTTTTATACCTTTGGGTGGTTCCACGAGCTCCCAGACCTGATTAGAATACATTGATTCTATCTCAGATTCCATCGCCTTTTGCCAAAGATCTGCATCTTTGTCTTGTACTGCCTCTTCGTATGTACGGGGATCATCATCATGTTCACCAGGGACCAAGTCTGAAGACTCTCCCAAAAACATGAATCTATCAGGCTGTTGAACAACCCTCCCACTACGATGAGGCACTGGTACGGTATTAGTGACAGGTTGTACATTATGTTGTGGTTGTTCTACTTGTACTACAGCTTCATGGGTATTATTTATCCCTCCCACTAGTTCCTCTAAAATGACACTACTCATGGGTTTGTGATTCATTATATAGTCCTCCTCCAAGAATCTTGCATTGGTGCTAACAATGATATCCCGATTCTTCGGACTATAAAATAAAAATCCTTTCGTTCCCATGGGGTAGCCTACAAACAACTTTACTTCTGTACGAGATTCTAACTTAGTCGTGTTCTTGTTCAGCACATGTGCTGGACAACCCCATATTCGAATATGTCTTAGACTCGGTTTATCCCCGGTCCACAATTCTTAGGGGGTTTTTGGAACCGACTTAGAAGGTACTAAGTTAAGAAGATAAGCTGCTGTCTCTAAGGCATGTCCCCAAAATGACTTGGGTAAATCCGAATAACTCATCATCGATCTAACACTCTCTAAAAGAGTCCGGTTCCTTCTCTCTGCTACACCGTTCTGCTGGGGTGTGCCTGGTGCAGTTAACTGGGATTCTATCCCATTTTCTGATAAATATTCCCTAAATTCTCCAAGCAAGTATTCGCCACCACGATCTGATCGTAGTGACTTGATACTTGTATTAAGTCGCTTCTCCATTTTAGCTTTGTACTCTTTGAACTTATCAAAGCACTTAGACTTACGGCGCAACAAATAAACGTACCCATATCTAGAATAATCATCAATAAAAGTAACAAAATATTCATAACCACCTCTTGCTTGGATATTCATGGGTCCACATAAATCAGAGTGAACCAATTCTAATACTTATTTGGCTCTATTCCCCTTTGCCTTGAAAGGCCTATTAGTCATTTTAACTTCCAAGCAGGATTCATAAACTGGAAATGGCTCCACTGCCAATGAGCTTAAAGGCCCGTCTACTACCAGTCTTTGAATCCTCCTCAAGTTAATATGACCTAATCTCAAGTGCCAAAGATATATTTGGTTCAAACTAGAAGGTTCCTTTCTTTTAGTCGAGTTAGAAGATGTGTTGTTCAATTCCCTAAATTGCAGTTGCAGTGCAGGTTGATTAGGATTAATTATATACAAATTGTCTTGCAATGTACAAGAACATATAATTCGTTTATTCATCATAATAGAAACATTACGATCCAAACAAACATTATAACCATCCAAAGCAAGTTTAGAAACCGAAATTAAATTCCTTCTAAAAGAAGGTACATAAAGACAATTGTTCAAAACCAAAATCCTATCAGAACCAAAAGATAAATGAATAACTCCTACTGCAACTACTGCTACTTTCGTAGCATCTCCCAAAAATATGTACATCTCACCATCTCTAAGCATTCTGGATAGCTGGAACCCCTGCATAGAATTACAAACATGATCAGTGGCTCCTGTATCTACACACCAAGTGCTCGTAGATATAGCCACTATAAATATTTCTGTAACTAGAGAAAGAGACATACCAGTATTGTTTGTCTTCTTAGGAAGAGGACAATCCTGTTTCCAGTGACCTGACTATTTGCATCTGAAGCACTTTCCCTTAGGCTTTTTCACACCACCCTGAACTCCCACTGCCTTCACAGCTTTCTGTGTCTGAGACTTTTTCTTCTTCTTAATACCTTCGGCTTAGAGGAAGAACCTTTCTCAGCCACATTCACTTGAATACTCTGCCGAAATAATCCTTCAGCTGCCTGAAGTTCTGTCAGCAGTTCCGCGAGACTATACTGCCTCTTGTTCATGTTGTAATTCAAGCGGAACTGCTCAAAACTCTTGGACAAGCTCATAAGGTTAATATCAATCCTGGTTTCCCCGTCAAGTTCAGCACCAAGGATCTCTATCTCATTCAGATGAGACATCATCTTGAGAACATGATCCCTTACAGGTGTGCTTTCAGCCATCTGAGTGTTCATTAAAGCCTTCATGGCTACTTGCCTAGCAGCGCTATTCTGATCTCCAAAAAGTTCCTTGAGATTAAAGAGCATATCCGAAGCAGTGGCCATAGACTGATGCTGATGCTGCCAAACACCCGACATTGCTGCCAGAATGTAACATCGCGACATTTCATCAGCCTTAATCCACCATTTATGATACTCTTTCTCATCTTCAGGAGCATCAACAGCAGGCTGTTCAGGCTTGGGTTCATAAGTGCAAATCTTGTACTCCTCAGCAGTCAACACAATGTCCAAATTTCATTTCAATTCAATATAGTTAGGTCCGGTAAGTTTGTTATCCTTAAGTATGGTGAATAGTGGATTAAAACCCATTTTATCCTGAGAATCAAGCATAAAAACATCACATAAATAAGGGTGCATTAATTATTAAGATCTATTGATTCCTCTAACAATTATTAAAATTTAATGCACTAACATATAAACACCATAAGCTTCTGGTACGCTACGATGTGTGACATGTATACCACCTAATTTTGTTTAAATGTTACTTCGGTCCTATTACTAAACAATATGCCACGTTGGGGTGGACTATATTATTTTTCATAGCTAAGTGTATACAATCATTAAATCTTAAATTATTTGAAATCTATGGAACTTGGTACGCCACGATGGGTGGCGTGTATTGTTGGGAACCACGAACTTAGGGTGTTACTACGTTTTACGATAAAGATTATGAAAAGAGGATTACCTTGTTAATGGTTGATTCCATGCTCTTCTATTGTATTCCCAAATTCCCTTGAGCAAAGTGTGGCCTCCGTCTTCTCAAGTTATCCTCTCTTCTTGCTGCTTGGTGGCTACAATATATTTTTCACCCAATTCCAAGCAAGAAGAGAATAAGAATATATATAGGCTACAATAGGGACCATGGATAATTAGGTTGGGCCTTCTAATTACATCTTGAGCCTAGCCCAATGTTATTAAATATTAATTCAATCCACTAAAGAATTAATATTTGCACTACCTTTCCTAATACCGTAATTTAATTAATTCGGTTCCAATATTATTTGCTTATTAAATTCCCCATGTTTAAAATATCATATGTCCATTAATTAAATAAATTACTGATAATTTATTTAATTAATATCTTTTATCCTTGATCATCCACTCAACCTTTATTTAATTATGCCAGAATAAATTCCACCTGCAGGGTTTCACATAATTAAATCTTTTTGAGCTTTCAAGGGGACATCATTAACCCGAATATTATCAGGACATGGATTCCTTCAATAAATAATATCCACCATGTATATAATTCCATCACCCAAAATATAATGATATAATTCAAAAGAATTATTTCATATATAAATTAAAGCATGTAAATAATATACACATATCAATTACTATTTCCGGATTAAGAACCTAAGCATTAATAATAACATAGAATCTTAGTTCTCCTTCTTAATCAGTATTAAGGGAATAATTCTAAATTTGATCCTGTTCAATATACACAAAGTATACTAGTATTATTTATTAGTCAATATAAACTAATCTAAATAATACTACAGCCATACCAGTGGATTGTCCAACACCACCTGTGCTGTGAACCTTATTATATTATATAACCGTATTTAACAATCTAATATTCTGTATCCCATTTGATATTAGATTGTTCACAATATATAATATTAGACAACATGTAAACATTCAAATGATTCTTAAATAAACTGGCCAGAAATAAATGTACATACTTCAAATAAATATTTTCAGTATATACTAACAATCTCCCACTTATACTCAAAATATTCTATGTGTACATCAGTGTTTATTTAATCCACTATTACATAAAAATCTATGTGTCCATCCATCTGACTCCTATCGCTTCCACATGCTTGTCAAAAACCTTGGTTGGCAAGTTCTTTGTGAAAGGATATGCTCGGTTGTCTTCAGATGATATGTGAGCCACAACTATATCCCCTCGCTTTATGATTCCTCGTATGAGATGATACTTACGTTCAATATGTTTAGCTGCTTTGTGGTCTCGCGGTTCCTTTGAATTTGCCACAGCACCAGTGTTATCACAATACACCGTTAAGCTCCTAGGCAAATTAGGTACCACATCTAAGTCCAAAAGGAAGTTCCCGAACCATACAGCCTTCTTGGCAGCCTCAGAGGCCGCCACGTACTCGGCCTCCATGGTGGAGTCTGCAATGCATTTCTGCTTTACACTCCTCCATATAACGGCTCCACCTCCCAAAGTAAAAACATATCCCGAGGTTGATTTCCACTTATCCCTATCTGATTGGAAATCTGAATCAGTATATCCCAAAGGAAATAGATTTAAGGCCTTGTAAATTAACATATACTCCTTAGTCCTTCTCAGGTACTTGAGTATAGTTTTTACTGCACTCCAATGTTCCTGACCTGGGTTCGACTGATATCTACTAACCATGCCTACAACAAAGCAGATGTCAGGCCTCGTACATAACATAGCATACATTAAGCTTCCACATGCTGAAGCATAAGGAACTGCTTTCATGCTCTCTATATCCTTAGGTGTCGAAGGACACTGCTTCTTAGATAGAGCAACTCCATGCTTAAAAGGTAGAAAACCTTTCTTGGAGTTCTGCATGTTAAAACGAGCTAATACTTCATCAATGCAGGGCTCTTGAGATAAAGCCAACATCCTTTTCTTGCGATCCCTTATAACTTTGATCCCAAGGATGTATGCCGCTTCACCTTAGTCCTTCATGTCAAATTGTTTGAACAACCATGCCTTTACTGATGACAACATCTCAACATTGTTTCCAATGAGTAAAATATCATCTACATATAGTACTAGAAAAACCACTGCATTACCTTCACTTCTCTTATACACACACGATTCGCTTGGACTTTGATCAAATCCATATGACTGGACTGCCTGATCAAAACGAATATTCCAGTCTCTAGAAGCTTGTTTAAGTCCATAAATAGACCTCTTAAGCTTACATACCAGATGCTCTTCGCCTTCCTTAATGAATCCTTTTGGTTGCTGTATATAGATGGTTTCTTCAAGACCTTCATTAAGAAAAGCTGTCTTGACATCCATTTGCCAAATCTCATAATCGAGATGAGCTGCTATAGATAAAAGAATACGGATTGACTTAAGCATGACTACCGATGAAAAGGTTTCCTCATAATCGATACCTTCTTTCTGAGTATACCCTTTCGCAACAAGTCTTGCTTTCCAGGCTTTCACCTTTTTATCTAATCCCCTCTTTTTCTTGTAGATCCACTTACATCCAATAGGTTTTATACCTTTGGGTGGTTCCACGAGCTCCCAGACCTGATTAGAATACATTGATTCTATCTCAGATTCCATCGCCTTTTGCCAAAGATCTGCATCTTTGTCTTGTGCTGCCTCTTCGTATGTACGGGGATCATCATCATGTTCACCAGAGACCAAGTCTGAAGACTCACCCAAAAACATGAATCTATCAGGCTGTTGAACAACCCTCCCACTACGACGAGGCACTGGTGCGGTATTAGTGACAGGTTGTACATTATGTTGTGGTTGTTCTACTTGTACTACAGCTTCATGGGTATTATTTGTCCCTCCCACTAGTTCCTCTAAAACGACACTACTCATGGGTTTGTGATTCATTATATATTCCTCCTCTAAGAATCTTGCATTGGTGCTAACAATGACATCCCGATTCTTCGGACTATAAAATAAATATCCTTTCGTTCCCATGGGGTAGCCTACAAACAACCTTACTTCTGTATGAGATTCTAATTTAGTCGCGTTCTTGTTCAACACATGTGCTGGACAACCCCATATTCGAATATGTCTTAGACTCGGTTTATCCCCGGTCCACAATTCTAAGGGGGTTTTAGGAACCGACTTAGAAGGTACTAAGTTCAGAAGATAAGCTGCTGTCTCTAAGGCATGTCCCCAAAATGACTTGGGTAAATCCGAATAACTCATCATCGATCTAACACTCTCTAAAAGAGTCTGATTCCTTCTCTCTGCTACACCGTTCTGCTCGTGTATGCCTGGTGCAGTTAACTGGGATTCTATCATATTTTCTGATAAATATTCCCTAAATTCTCCAAGCAAGTATTCGCCACCACGATCTGATCATAGTGACTTGATACTTTTATTAAGTCGCTTCTCCGTTTTAGCTTTGTACTCTTTGAACTTATCAAAGCACTCAGACTTACGGTGTAACAAATAAACGTACCCTTATCTAGAATAATCATCAATGAAAGTGATGAAATATTCATAACCACCTCTTGCTTGGATATTCATGGGTCCAGATAAATCAGAGTGAACCAATTCTAACAGTTGTTTGGCTCTATTCCCTTTTGCCTTGAAAGGCCTATTAGTCATTTTACCTTCCAAGCAGGATTCACAAACTGGAAATGGCTCCACTGCCAATGAGCTTAAAGGCCCGTCTACTACCAGTCTTTGAATCCTCCTCAAGTTAATATGACCTAATCTCAAGTGCCAAAGATATGTTTGGTTCAAACTAGAAGGTTCCTTTCTTTTAGTAGAGTTAGAAGATGTGTTGTTCAATTCCCTAAATTGCAGTTGCAGTGTAGGTTGACTAGGATTAATTATATACAAATTGTCTTGCAATGTACCAGAACATATAATTCGTTTATTCATCATAATAGAAACATTACGATCCAAACAAATATTATAACCATCCAAAGCAAGTTTAGAAACCGAAATTAAATTCCTTCTAAAAGAAGGTACATAAAGACAATTGTTCAAAACCAAAATCCTATCAGAACTAAAAGATAAATGAATAACTCCTACTGCAACTACTGCTACTTTCGTAGCATCTCCCATGAACACGTATATCTCACCATCTCTAAGCATTCTGGATAGTTGGAACCCCTGCATAGAATTACAAACATGATCAGTGGCTCCTGTATCTACACACCAAGTGCTCGTAGATATAGCCGCTATAAATGTTTCTGTAACTAGAGAAAGAGACATATCGGTATTGTTTGTCTTCTTAGGAAGAGGACAATCCTGTTTCCAGTGACCTGACTGTTTGCATCTGAAGCACTTTCCCTTAGGCTTTTTCACACCACCCTGAACTCCCACTGCCTTCACAACTTTCTGTGTCTGAGCCTTTTTCTTCTTCTTAATACCTTTCGGCTTAGAGGAAGAACCTTTCTCAGCCACATTCACTTGAACACTCTGCTGAAATAATCCTTCAGCTGCCTGAAGTTCTGTCAGCAGTTCCGCGAGACTATACTGCCTCTTGTTCATGTTGTAATTCAAGCGGAACTGCTCAAAACTCTTGGACAAGCTTACAAGGATAATGTCAATCTGGGTTTCCCCGTCAAGTTCAGCACCAAGGATCTCTATCTCATTCAGATAAGACATCATCTTGAGAACATGATCCCTTACAGGTGTGCCTTCAGCCATCTGAGTGTTCATTAAAGCCTTCATGGCTACTTGCCTAGCAGCCCTATTCTGATCTCCAAAAAGTTCCTTGAGATTAAAGAGCATATCCGAAGCAGTGGCCATAGACTGATGCTGATGCTGCAAAATACCCGACATTGCTGCCAGAATGTAATATCGCGACATTTCATCAGCCTTAATCCACCGTTTATAATACTCTTTCTCATCTTCAGGAGCATCAACAGCAGGCTGTTCAGGCTTGGGTTCATAAGTGCAAAACTTGTACTCCTCAGCAGTCAACATAATGTCCAAATTTCGTTTCCATTCAATATAGTTAGGTCCGGTAAGTTTGTTATCCTTAAGTATGGTGAATAGTGGATTAAAACCCATTTTATCTTGAGAATCATGCATAAAAACATCACATAAATAAGGATGCATTAATTATTAAGATCTATTGATTCCTCTAACAATTATTAAAATTTAATGCACTAACATATAAACACCATAAGCTTCTGGTACGCCATGATGTGTGACATGTATACCACCTAATTTTGTTTAAATGTTACTTCGGTCCTATTAGTAAACAATATGCCACGTTGGGGTGGACTATATTATTTTTCATAGCTAAGTGTATACCATCATCAAATCTTAAATTATTCGAAATCTATGGAACTTGGTACGCCACGATGGGTGGCGTGTATACCTTCCAATATTCGTAATTTTGCCTTGAATAGAATACTTCAATTCAATATTCATCAATGGTTTGATTTCCAGGTAGTGGAGGAGTCACATCGGTCTCGCTTAAAACCCACAGCCTTACAAGTTCGATGAACCCGTTTTTGACAAAATCGCCCCAAATCAGAAATAAAGAAAATCCGTATTTATTCCTTTCAAAATTTATTAATTTAAGAAGTTTGTTCTAGTAATTTCTATAACATTCTAGACACCATAAATTACATGCCACGATGGGTGACGTATATATAATTTATATTCGTCTTTATGTTAAATTACCTACAACCTATAATAGAGACCATGGGATTTAATTTCATATTAATTCCCTCTCCCACTTAGAATTTTTTTTTTTATTATTAAAATTGAGGAATTTTAAAATTAAATGGGGCCCTATGTTGTTATAATTATGTCTAATCATGCATTCAAAATACACACATAATTTTAGCAACATATAACATTTAATTAAAGCAATAAATAAAATTTATGTCCATGTCGTCCTAATTAAGTTAAACATGCAATTTTAAAAGAATTACACACATAATTAACGACACAAATAATCAATAAATTAAAGCAATAATTAAAATTTAATGGAAAAAATTAAAATAAATTTTCCACTATTATGGCCCTTGAAAAAAAAATCCAGCTCTAAAAAAAAAATCCGCCCCAAGCGCGCCCCGACGCCCCCAGCAGCCCCCAGCAGCCCCCAGCAGCCCCACAGCCCCAGCAGCCCCAGCAGTCCCAGCAGCCCCAGCCGCCCCAGCCAGCGGCTGCTTGTAATCGCACAGCGGAACAAAAAACTACCGGAATTGATTTCCGATCGCTCATAACTTGTTACAAAATACCCGTAACAATTACAAAAAAATAGATCTAAAACAAAACTAATTTTGTAAAATTTATTCTAACACGATTAACCCTCGTGTAAATTACAACCACGATTAAACCACGTGAAAACCAAAACAAAATTAACCACGATTAAACCACGTGGGATCCAAACACATAATTAAAATATACATGGCCATAATAGTGGATTAACAACCTGCATCAAAACCAATACAAGCAAAACACTATATACACGCATATATTATTACGACATGGACATTATATCATAAAACGTAGAACCCATTACCAGGCTCTTGATACCAATTATTGGGAACCACGGACTTAGGGTGTTACTACGTTTTACGATAAAGATTACGAAAAGAGGATTACCTTATTAATGGTTGATTCCATGCTCTTCTATTGTATTCCCAAATTCCCTTGAGTGAAGTGTGGCCTCCGTCTTCTCAAGTTATCCTTTCTTCTAGCTCCTTGGTGGCTACAATATGTTTTTCACCCAATTCCAAGCAAGAAGAGAATAAGAATATATATAGGCTATAATAGGGACCATGAATAATTAGGTTGGGCCTTCTAATTACATCTTGAGCCTAGCCCAATGTAATTAAATATTAATTCAATCCACTAAAGAATTAATACTTGCACTACCTTTCCTAATACCGTAATTTAATTAATTCGGTTCCAATATTATTTGCTTATTAAATTCCCCATGTTTAAAATATCATATGTCCATTAATTAAATAAATTATTGATAATTTATTTAATTAATATCTTTTATCCTTGATCATCCACTCAACCTTTATTTAATTATGCCAGAATAAATTCCACCTGCAGGGTTTCACATAATTAAATCTTTTTGAGCTTTCAAGGGGACATCATTAACCCGAATATTATCAGGACATGGATTCCTTCAATAAATAATATCCACCATGTATATAATTCCATCACCCAAAATATAATGATATAATTCAAAAGAATTATTTCATATATAAATCAAAGCATGTAAATAATATACACGTGTCAATTACTATTTCCGGATTAAGAACCTAAGCATTAATAATAACATAGAATCTTAGTTCTCCTTCTTAATCAGTATTAAGGGAACAATTCTAAATTTGATCCTGTTCAATATACATAAAGTATACTAGTATTATTTATTAGTCAATATAAACTAATCTAAATAATACTACAGCCATACCAGTGGATTGTCCAACACCACCTGTGCTGTGAACCTTATTATATTATATAACCGTATTTAACAATCTAATATTCTGTATCCCATTTGATACTAGATTGTTCACAATATATAATATTAGACAACATATAAACATTCAAATGATTCTCAAATAAACTGGCCAGAAATAAATGTACATACTTCAAATAAATATTTTCAGTATACACTAACATATGTGTGTATTAGCAGCTTAACCTGTAGTAGTAGTTTGACCTGTAGTAGTAGTAGTTTGACATGTAGTGGTAATATGACTTGTAGCCACGGTGATAACCAGCAGAGCGAGACTTTTTGTATCAAGCATTTACACCTGAGGCTGGTGTCATATATATAAAATGAACTTTTTCAAATTTCTTTTATTTAAATTTCAGTCTTTACCGTTTTACAACATTTACCTTTACCTTATTGTTTTACAGCTTTTCATATTTTAAATCATGTCGGAAAAAAAAGAGAAAAGAACAACCATTTTATTTAACTTCTTACATTTCCAGTTTTTATATTCAGCAACTATTTTATTTATTTAAATCATGTTGTTAATACAGGATAAATTGTTTTCTTACTTACTGTTAATTGTTTAGTAAACTGTTAAAGAAATATCACTTGTTTTATTATCAGAAGATGGCACCAAAAAGAAAGACTAGGGCTGAGACTTCTAGCAGTAATTTCGAAGGACAGACTAATGAGACCATGAACCAAATGTTCCATCTGATACAACAATAGATGGTAATGATGCAGCAACAGATGCAGCATAAACAACAACAAATTCAATAACAAATATTACAACAACCACCTCGTCCTGAGCCCCAGATACCACCAGCATTACCCGTTGTTACTTTTAAACAGTTTCAATCGGTTATACCTCTAGAATTTGATGGGTCAGCTGATCCTATTAAAACCACCACCTGGTTAAAGGAAATAGAGAAAACGTTTGCACTAGTGAAGATAGGTGAAGATCAGAAGACTGACTTTGCTAGTTATTTATTGAAAGGAGAAGCAAATTATTGGTGGGAATCTAAAAAGGCTTTAGAGGGTGAAGATGTTATTGCATGGGATAGGTTTAAAGAGTTGTTTTTAGAAAAATATTTTCCTCGCTACATGAGAAATCAAATGCAGATAAAGTTTTTGGAACTGAAGCAGGGAAGTATGTCCGTGACAGAGTATGAAGCCAAATCTACTGAATTGGCTAGATTTGTCCCAGAACAAGTGGATACTGAAGAGATACGAGTTCAAAGGTTTTAAGAGGGATTACGACCGTGGATCCGTGGACAAGTTGCAGTTTTTGAATTAACAACATATACCGCCGTAGTCCAGAAAGCCTTGATCATCTAAGTAGAAAGTGAAAGGTCTCAAAGGGATAGAGGACAGGGAAGTTTTCAAGACCGCTCCAGCAGGAAGCCGGGATTTCAAGCCCGGACAAATTTGAATTTCAAAAGGATAGGACAAGGTACCCAGAAATCGGGTAATCGTTTCCAAGCCCCTAAACAGCAGGGAATTGTCAAGGTCCCAATGCCGTACTGCAGAACTTGTGGACGCAAGCACACCGGTGTATGTATTAAAGCAGACGTGACATATTTCAAATTGAAGCAAAAGGGGCACTATTCTAATGAATGTCCAACGGGAAAGACAACAGAAATCACTTGCTACCAATGTGAAAAGAAAGGGCATATCGCTAGAAATTATAAAGGACCGGCAATGGCAGCCAGTATTCTGAAAGTATTGGCATTACCTCCGCCACCGCCGCCTAATCAACCCAGAGCAAGGACTTTCAATATAACAATGAAAGAAGCAGTGCAGAGTCCGAATGTAATTGCAGGTACGCTTTTGGTGAATTCCACAGATTCAAAAGTATTAATTGATTCTGGAGCTACCCGTTCATTTAATTCTGAAGAATTTCTTGATAAGTTATATTGTGAAATCGAATGGTTGGGCAAGACGTTAATTATAAATTAGCAAATGACGACCAAGTTCCAGTAGATCGAGTGTGTCCTGCGTGCGATATAGAGATAGCTGGACATCATTTTTCTGTAGACTTAATTCCTTTTAAGCTAGGAGAGTTCAATGTCATTTTGGGAATGGATTGGTTAGCGTGTCATAATGCTCAGATCCATTGCGTAAATAAGAAAGTCAAATTGCGAACTGTGGAAAATACAACGGTAATATTCAAGGGCGAAAAAACAGCGGAAGAAATTTCTTACAGTGATGCAGACCAAACGATTGCTTCGATAAGGATGCGAGATGTACATAGCTTACGTGTCGGATACTGAAAAGGGAAGTCCCAAAGTAGAAGACATTCCAGTTGTATGTGAATTTCCGGACGTCTTTCCAGAGGAGCTTCCAGGGTTACCACCAGATCGAGAAATTGAGTTCACGATTGATCTGTTTTGAAAGCTCCATATCGAATGGCTCCAGTCAAGATGAAAGAATTATCAACGCAACTGTAAGATCTTCTAGAAAGAGGCATCATACGACCCAGTGTATCTCCATGGGGTGCACCGGTATTGTTCGTGAAGAAGAAGGACGGCAGCATGCGATTGTGCATCGACTATCGGGAATTGAATAAGCTCACCATCAAGAACATGTATCCTTTACCGAGAATCGACGATTTGTTCGATCAGCTAAAAGGAGCTGCATAGTTTTTGAAGATAGATTTGCGATCAGGTTATCATCAATTGAAGATTAAAGCTGAAGATATTCCCAAGACTGCGTTTCGTACGAGATATGGACATTACGAGTTTCTTGTAATAGCATTCGGTTTGACGAATGCGCCAGCAGCATTCATGGACCTGATGAACCGGGTATTCAAGAAATATTTGGACAATTTGTGATCGTATTTATTGATGAATAATTGATTTACTCAAAGACGCAAGAAGAGCATGCTGAGCACTTGAGGATAGCTTTGAAAATTCTGAGGAAAGAGCAATTGTACGCGAAATTCTCGAAATGTGAATTCTGGTTAAGGGAAGTGCAATTTCTAGGGCATATCATCAATAGAGAAGGCATCCAAGTCGATCCAGCGAAGATTGAAGCTGTGTTGAATTAGGAAACACCAAAGACACCGACAAAAGTTCAAAGTTTCTTGGGATTGGCAGGATATTATAGAAGATTTGTTAAAGATTTTACGAAAATAGCAACGCCGTTGACCAAGTTAACTCGAAAAAGTGAAAAATTCGTATGTGACGACAAATATGAAGGAAGTTTTCAAGAACTGAAGAATCGATTATTAACTGCACCGGTACTCGTATTACCAGAAGAACATGGGAATTTGTCATC